>NW_026293136.1:589761-796286 GCF_026419915.1 Harpia harpyja
GCGACTTTTTTCCTTCGGCAGCCGAGACCTCGTCGGCGATTTTTTTCCTTCGGCAGCCGAGACCTCGTCGGCGATTTTTTTCCTTCGGCAGCCGAGCCCTCGACAGCGATTTTTTTTTCCTTAGGCAGCCGAGCCCTCGTCGAAGAAAGAAAAGGTCCCCGGCAGCCGAGCCCTCTTCGGTGATTTTTTTCCTTCGGCAGCCGAGCCCTCGTCGGCGATTTTTTTCCTTCGGCAGCTGAGCCCTCGTCGAAGAAAGAAAAGGTCCCCGGCAGCCGAGCCCTCGTCGGCGATTTTTTTCCTTCGGCAGCAGAGCCCTCGTCGGCGATTTTTTTCCTTCGGCAGCCGAGCCCTCTTCTGCGATTTTTTTCCTTCGGCAACCGAGCCCTCGTCGGCGATTTTTTTCCTTCGGCAGCTGAGCCCTCGTCGAAGAAAGAAAAGGTCCCCGGCAGCCGAGCCCTCGTCGGCGATTTTTTTCCTTAGGCAGCCGAGCCATCGTCGAAGAAAGAAAAGGTCCCCGGCAGCCGAGCCCTCGTCGGTGATTTTTTTCCTTCGGCAGCCGAGCCCTCGTCGGCGATTTTTATCCTTCGGCAGCAGAGCCCTCGTCGGCGATTTTTTTCCTTCGGCAGCCAAGCCCTCGTCGAAAAAAAAAAGGTCCCCGGCAGCCGAGCCCTCGTCGGCGATTTTTTTCCTTCGGCAGCCGAGCCCTCGTCAAAGAAAGAAAAGGTCCCCGGCAGCCGAGCCCTCGTCGGCGATTTTTTTCCTTCAGCAGCCGAGCCCTCGTCGGCGATTTTTTTCCTTCGGCAGCCGAGCCCTCGTCGGCGATTTTTTTCCTTCGGCAGCCGAGCCCTCGTCGGCGATTTTTTTCCTTCGGCAGCCGAGCCCTCGTCGGCGATTTTTTTCCTTCGGCAGCCGAGCCCTTGTCGGCGATTTTTTTTCCTTCGGCAGCCGAGCTCTCGTCGGCGATTTTTTTTTCCTTCGGCAGCTGAGCCCTCGTTGAAGAAAGAAAAGGTCCCCGGCAGCCGAGCCCTCGTCGGCGATTTTTTTCCTTCGGCAGCTGAGCCCTCGTCGGCGATTTTTTTCCTTCGGCAGCCGAGCCCTCGTCGGCCATTTTTTTTTTCCTTCGGCAGCCGAGCCCTCGTCAAAGAAAGAAAATGTCCCCGGCAGCCGAGCCCTCGTCGGCGATTTTTTTCCGTCGGCAGCCGAGCCCTCGTCGGCGATTTTTTCCTTCGGAAGCCGAGCCCTCGTCGGCGATTTTTTTCCTTCGGCAGCCGAGTCCTCGTCGGCGATTTTTTTCCTTCGGCAGCCGAGCCCTCGTCGGCGATTTTTTTCCTTCGGCAGCCGAGCCCTCGTCGGCGATTTTTTTCCTTCGGCAGCCGAGCCCTCGTCGGCGATTTTTTTCCTTCGGCAGCCGAGCCCTCGTCGGCGATTTTTTTCCTTCGGCAGCCGAGCCCTCGTCGAAGAAAGAAAAGGTCCCCGGCAGCCGAGCCCTCGTCGGCGATTTTTTTCCTTAGGCAGCCGAGCCCTCGTCGGCGATTTTTTTTCCTTCGACAGCAGAGCCCTCGTCGGCGATTTTTTTCCTTCGGCAGCCAAGCCCTCGTCGAAAAAAAAAAAGGTCCCCGGCAGCCGAGCCCTCGTCGGCGATTTTTTTCCTTCGGCAGCCGAGCCCTCGTCGAAGAAAGAAAAGGTCCCCGGCAGCCGAGCCCTCGTCGGCGATTTTTTTCCTTCGGCAGCCGAGCCCTCGTCGGCGATTTTTTTCCTTCGGCAGCCGAGCCCTCGTCGGCGATTTTTTTCCTTCGGCAGCCGAGCCCTCGTCGGCGACTTTTTTCCTTCGGCAGCCGAGCCCTCGTCGGCGATTTTTTCCTTCGGCAGCCGAGCCCTCGTCAGCGATTTTTTTCCTTCGGCAGCTGAGCCCTGGTCGGCGATTTTTTTTCCTTCGGCAGCCGAGCCCTCGACGGCGATTTTTTTTCCTTAGGCAGCCGAGCCCTCGTCGAAGAAAGAAAAGGTCCCCGGCAGCCGAGCCCTCGTCGGCGATTTTTTTCCTTCGGCAGCCGAGCCCTCGTCGGCGATTTTTTTCCTTCGGCAGCCGAGCCCTCGTCGAAGAAAGAAAAGGTCCCCGGCAGCCGAGCCCTCGTCGGCGATTTTTTTCCTTCGGCAGCCAAGCCCTCGTCGGCGACTTTTTTCCTTCGGCAGCCGAGACCTCGTCGGTGATTTTTTTCCTTCGGCAGCCGAGCCCTGGTCGGCGATTTTTTTTCCTTCGGCAGCCGAGCCCTCGACAGCGATTTTTTTTCCTTAGGCAGCCGAGCCCTCGTCGAAGAAAGAAAAGGTCCCCGGCAGCCGAGCCCTCGTCGGCGATTTTTTTCCTTCGGCAGCCAAGCCCTCGTCGGCGATTTTTTTCCTTCGGCAGCCGAGCCCTCGTCGAAGAAAGAAAAGGTCCCCGGCAGCCGAGCCCTCGTCGGCGATTTTTTTTCCTTCGGCAGCCGAGCCCTCGACAGCGATTTTTTTTCCTTAGGCAGCCGAGCCCTCGTCGAAGAAAGAAAAGGTCCCCGGCAGCCGAGCCCTCTTCGGCGATTTTTTTCCTTCGGCAGCCGAGCCCTCATCGGCGATTTTTTTCCTTCGGCAGCCGAGCCCTCGTCGAAGAAAGAAAAGGTCCCCGGCAGCCGAGCCCTCGTCGGCGATTTTTTTTCCTTCGGCAGCCGAGCCCTCGTCGAAGAAAGAAAAGGTCCCCGGCAGCCGAGCCCTCGTCGGCGATTTTTTTCCTTCGGCAGCCGAGCCCTCGTCGGCGATTTTTTTCCTTCGGCAGCCGAGCCCTCGTCGAAGAAAGAAAAGGTCCCCGGCAGCCGAGCCCTCGTCGGCGATTTTTTTCCTTCGGCAGCCGAGCCCTCGTCGGCGATTTTTTTCCATCGGCAGCCGAGCCCTCGTCGGTGATTTTTTTCCTTCGGCAGCCGAGCCCTCGTCGGCCATTTTTTTCCTTCGGCAGCTGAGCCCTCGTTGAAGAAAGAAAAGGTCCCCGGCAGCCGAGCCCTCGTCGGCGATTTTTTTCCTTCGACAGCCGAGCCCTCGACGGCGATTTTTTTCGTTCGGCAGCCGAGCCCTCGTCGAAGAAAGAAAAGGTCCCCGGCAGCCGAGCCCTCGTCGGCGATTTTTTTCCTTCGGCAGCCGAGCCCTCGTCGGCGATTTTTTTCCTTCGGCAGCCGAGCCCTCGTCGGCGATTTTTTTCCTTCGGCAGCCGAGCCCTCGTCGGCGACTTTTTTCCTTCGGCAGCCGAGCCCTGGTCGGCGATTTTTTTTCCTTCGGCAGCCGAGCCCTCGACGGCGATTTTTTTTCCTTAGGCAGCCGAGCCCTCGTCGAAGAAAGAAAAGGTCCCCGGCAGCCGAGCCCTCGTCGGCGATTTTTTTCCTTCGGCAGCCGAGCCTCGTCGGCGATTTTTTTCCTTCGGCAGCCGAGCCCTCGTCGGCGATTTTTTTCCTTCGGCAGCCAAGCCCTCGTCGGCGACTTTTTTCCTTCGGCAGCCGAGACCTCGTCGGCGATTTTTTTCCTTCGGCAGCCGAGCCCTGGTCGGCGATTTTTTTTCCTTCGGCAGCCGAGCCCTCGACAGCGATTTTTTTTCCTTAGGCAGCCGAGCCCTCGTCGAAGAAAGAAAAGGTCCCCGGCAGCCGAGCCCTCGTCGGCGATTTTTTTCCTTCGGCAGCAGAGCCCTCGTCGGCGATTTTTTTCCTTCGGCAGCCGAGCCCTCTTCTGCGATTTTTTTCCTTCGGCAGCCGAGCCCTCGTCGGCGATTTTTTTCCTTCGGCAGCCGAGCCCTCGTCGAAGAAAGAAAAGGTCCCCGGCAGCCGAGCCCTCGTTGGCGATTTTTTTCCTTCGGCAGCCGAGCCCTCGTCGGCGATTTTTTTCCTTCGGCAGCCGAGCCCTCGTCGGCGATTTTTTTCCTTCGGCAGCCGAGCCCTCGTCGGCCATTTTTTTTCCTTCGGCAGCTGAGCCCTCGTTGAAGAAAGAAAAGGTCCCCGGCAGCCGAGCCCTCGTCGGCGATTTTTTTCCTTCGGCAGCCGAGCCCTCGTCGGCGATTTTTTTCCTTCGGCAGCCGAGCCCTCGTCGGCGATTTTTTTCCTTCGGCAGCCAAGCCCTCGTCGGCGACTTTTTTCCTTCGGCAGCCGAGACCTCGTCGGCGATTTTTTTCCTTCGGCAGCCGAGCCCTGGTCGGCGATTTTTTTTCCTTCGGCAGCCGAGCCCTCGACAGCGATTTTTTTTTCCTTAGGCAGCCGAGCCCTCGTCGAAGAAAGAAAAGGTCCCCGGCAGCCGAGCCCTCGTCGGCGATTTTTTTCCTTCGGCAGCAGAGCCCTCGTCGGCGATTTTTTTCCTTCGGCAGCCGAGCCCTCTTCTGCGATTTTTTTCCTTCGGCAGCCGAGCCCTCGTCGGCGATTTTTTTCCTTCGGCAGCCGAGCCCTCGTCGAAGAAAGAAAAGGTCCCCGGCAGCCGAGCCCTCGTCGGCGATTTTTTTCCTTCGGCAGCCGAGCCCTCGTCGGCGATTTTTTTCCTTCGGCAGCCGAGCCCTCGTCGGCCATTTTTTTCCTTCGGCAGCTGAGCCCTCGTTGAAGAAAGAAAAGGTCCCCGGCAGCCGAGCCCTCGTCGGCGATTTTTTTCCTTCGACAGCCGAGACCTCGTCGGCGATTTTTTTCCTTCGGCAGCCGAGCCCTCGTCGGCCATTTTTTTTTCCTTCGGCAGCCGAGCCCTCGTCAAAGAAAGAAAAGGTCCCCGGCAGCCGAGCCTCGTCGGCGATTTTTTTCCTTTGGCAGCCGAGCCCTCGTCGGCGATTTTTTTCCTTCGGCAGCCGAGCCCTCGTCGAAGAAAGAAAAGGTCCCCGGCAGCCGAGCCCTCGTCGGCGATTTTTTTCCTTCGGCAGCCGAGCCCTCGTCGGCGATTTTTTTCCTTCGGCAGCCGAGCCCTCGTCGGCGATTTTTTTCCTTCGGCAGCCGAGCCCTCGTCGGCGACTTTTTTCCTTCGGCAGCCGAGCCCTCGTCGGCGATTTTTTTTCCTTCGGCAGCCGAGCCCTCGTCAGCGATTTTTTTCCTTCGGCAGCCGAGCCCTGGTCGGCGATTTTTTTTCCTTCGGCAGCCGAGCCCTCGACGGCGATTTTTTTTCCTTAGGCAGCCGAGCCCTCGTCGAAGAAAGAAAAGGTCCCCGGCAGCCGAGCCCTCGTCGGCGATTTTTTTCCTTCGGCAGCCGAGCCCTCGTCGGCGATTTTTTTCCTTCGGCAGCCGAGCCCTCGTCGGCAATTTTTTTCCTTCCGGCAGCCGAGCCCTCGTCGAAGAAAGAAAAGGTCCCCGGCAGCCGAGACCTCGTCGGCGATTTTTTTCCTTCGGCAGCCAAGCCCTCGTCGGCGACTTTTTTCCTTCGGCAGCCGAGACCTCGTCGGCGATTTTTCTCCTTCGGCAGCCGAGCCCTGGTCGGCGATTTTTTTTCCTTCGGCAGCCGAGCCCTCGACAGCGATTTTTTTTCCTTCGGCAGCTGAGCCCTCGTTGAAGAAAGAAAAGGTCCCCGGCAGCCGAGCCCTCGTCGGCGATTTTTTTCCCTTCGACAGCCGAGACCTCGTCGGCGATTTTTTTCCTTCGGCAGCCGAGCCCTCGTCGGCCATTTTTTTTTCCTTCGGCAGCCGAGCCCTCGTCAAAGAAAGAAAAGGTCCCCGGCAGCCGAGCCCTCGTCGGCGATTTTTTTCCTTTGGCAGCCGAGCCCTCGTCGGCGATTTTTTTCCTTCGGCAGCCGAGCCCTCGTCGAAGAAAGAAAAGGTCCCCGGCAGCCGAGCCCTCGTCGGCGATTTTTTTCCTTCGGCAGCCGAGCCCTCGTCGGCCATTTTTTTTTCCTTCGGCAGCCGAGCCCTCGTCAAAGAAAGAAAAGGTCCCCGGCAGCCGAGCCCTCGTCGGCGATTTTTTTCCTTCGGCAGCCGAGACCTCGTCGGCGATTTTTTTCCTTCGGCAGCCGAGCCCTGGTCGGCGATTTTTTTTCCTTCGGCAGCCGAGCCCTCGACAGCGATTTTTTTTCCTTAGGCAGCCGAGCCCTCGTCGAAGAAAGAAAAGGTCCCCGGCAGCCGAGCCCTCGTCGGCGATTTTTTTCCTTCGGCAGCAGAGCCCTCGTCGGCGATTTTTTTCCTTCGGCAGCCGAGCCCTCTTCTGCGATTTTTTTCCTTCGGCAGCCGAGCCCTCGTCGGCGATTTTTTTCCTTCGGCAGCCGAGCCCTCGTCGAAGAAAGAAAAGGTCCCCGGCAGCCGAGCCCTCGTCGGCGATTTTTTTCCTTCGGCAGCCGAGCCCTCGTCGGCGATTTTTTTCCTTCGGCAGCCGAGCCCTCGTCGGCGATTTTTTTCCTTCGGCAGCCGAGCCCTCGTCGGCCATTTTTTTCCTTCGGCAGCTGAGCCCTCGTTGAAGAAAGAAAAGGTCCCCGGCAGCCGAGCCCTCGTCGGCGATTTTTTTTCCTTCGACAGCCGAGACCTCGTCGGCGATTTTTTTCCTTCGGCAGCCGAGCCCTCGTCGGCCATTTTTTTTTCCTTCGGCAGCCGAGCCCTCGTCAAAGAAAGAAAAGGTCCCCGGCAGCCGAGCCCTCGTCGGCGATTTTTTTTCCTTTGGCAGCCGAGCCCTCGTCGGCGATTTTTTTCCTTCGGCAGCCGAGCCCTCGTCGAAGAAAGAAAAGGTCCCCGGCAGCCGAGCCCTCGTCGGCGATTTTTTTTCCTTCGGCAGCCGAGCCCTCGTCGGCGATTTTTTTCCTTCGGCAGCCGAGCCCTCGTCGGCGATTTTTTTCCTTCGGCAGCCGAGCCCTCGTCGGCGACTTTTTTCCTTCGGCAGCCGAGCCCTCGTCGGCGATTTTTTTTCCTTCGGCAGCCGAGCCCTCGTCAGCGATTTTTTTCCTTCGGCAGCCGAGCCCTGGTCGGCGATTTTTTTTCCTTCGGCAGCCGAGCCCTCGACGGCGATTTTTTTTCCTTAGGCAGCCGAGCCCTCGTCGAAGAAAGAAAAGGTCCCCGGCAGCCGAGCCCTCGTCGGCGATTTTTTTCCTTCGGCAGCCGAGCCCTCGTCGGCGATTTTTTTCCTTCGGCAGCCGAGCCCTCGTCGGCAATTTTTTTCCTTCGGCAGCCGAGCCCTCGTCGAAGAAAGAAAAGGTCCCCGGCAGCCGAGACCTCGTCGGCGATTTTTTTCCTTCGGCAGCCAAGCCCTCGTCGGCGACTTTTTTCCTTCGGCAGCCGAGACCTCGTCGGCGATTTTTCTCCTTCGGCAGCCGAGCCCTGGTCGGCGATTTTTTTTCCTTCGGCAGCCGAGCCCTCGACAGCGATTTTTTTTCCTTCGGCAGCTGAGCCCTCGTTGAAGAAAGAAAAGGTCCCCGGCAGCCGAGCCCTCGTCGGCGATTTTTTTCCTTCGACAGCCGAGACCTCGTCGGCGATTTTTTTCCTTCGGCAGCCGAGCCCTCGTCGGCCATTTTTTTTTCCTTCGGCAGCCGAGCCCTCGTCAAAGAAAGAAAAGGTCCCCGGCAGCCGAGCCCTCGTCGGCGATTTTTTTCCTTTGGCAGCCGAGCCCTCGTCGGCGATTTTTTTCCTTCGGCAGCCGAGCCCTCGTCGAAGAAAGAAAAGGTCCCCGGCAGCCGAGCCTCGTCGGCGATTTTTTTCCTTCGGCAGCCGAGCCCTCGTCGGCGATTTTTTTCCTTCGGCAGCCGAGCCCTCGTCGGCGATTTTTTTCCTTCGGCAGCCGAGCCCTCGTCGGCGACTTTTTTCCTTCGGCAGCCGAGCCCTCGTCGGCGATTTTTTTTCGTTCGGCAGCCGAGCCCTCGTCAGCGATTTTTTTCCTTCGGCAGCCGAGCCCTGGTCGGCGATTTTTTTTCCTTCGGCAGCCGAGCCCTCGACGGCGATTTTTTTTCCTTAGGCAGCCGAGCCCTCGTCGAAGAAAGAAAAGGTCCCCGGCAGCCGAGCCCTCGTCGGCGATTTTTTTCCTTCGGCAGCCGAGCCCTCGTCGGCGATTTTTTTCCTTCGGCAGCCGAGCCCTCGTCGGCAATTTTTTTCCTTAGGCAGCCGAGCCCTCGTCGAAGAAAGAAAAGGTCCCCGGCAGCCGAGCCCTCGTCGGCGATTTTTTTCCTTCGGCAGCCAAGCCTCGTCGGCGACTTTTTTCCTTCGGCAGCCGAGACCTCGTCGGCGATTTTTTTCCTTCGGCAGCCGAGCCCTGGTCGGCGATTTTTTTTCCTTCGGCAGCCGAGCCCTCGACAGCGATTTTTTTTTCCTTAGGCAGCCGAGCCCTCGTCGAAGAAAGAAAAGGTCCCCGGCAGCCGAGCCCTCTTCAGTGATTTTTTTCCTTCGGCAGCCGAGCCCTCGTCGGCGATTTTTTTCCTTCGGCAGCTGAGCCCTCGTCGAAGAAAGAAAAGGTCCCCGGCAGCCGAGCCTCGTCGGCGATTTTTTTCCTTCGGCAGCAGAGCCCTCATCGGCGATTTTTTTCCTTCGGCAGCCGAGCCCTCTTCTGCGATTTTTTTCCTTCGGCAACCGAGCCCTCGTCGGCGATTTTTTTCCTTCGGCAGCTGAGCCCTCGTCGAAGAAAGAAAAGGTCCCCGGCAGCCGAGCCCTCGTCGGCGATTTTTTTCCTTAGGCAGCCGAGCCATCGTCGAAGAAAGAAAAGGTCCCCGGCAGCCGAGCCCTCGTCGGTGATTTTTTTCCTTCGGCAGCCGAGCCCTCGTCGGCGATTTTTATCCTTCGGCAGCAGAGCCCTCGTCGGCGATTTTTTTCCTTCGGCAGCCAAGCCCTCGTCGAAAAAAAAAAGGTCCCCGGCAGCCGAGCCCTCGTCGGCGATTTTTTTCCTTCGGCAGCCGAGCCCTCGTCGAAGAAAGAAAAGGTCCCCGGCAGCCGAGCCCTCGTCGGCGATTTTTTTCCTTCAGCAGCCGAGCCCTCGTCGGCGATTTTTTTCCTTCGGCAGCCGAGCCCTCGTCGGCGATTTTTTTTCCTTCGGCAGCCGAGCCCTCGTCGGCGATTTTTTTCCTTCGGCAGCCGAGCCCTCGTCGGCGATTTTTTTTCCTTCGGCAGCCGAGCCCTTGTCGGCGATTTTTTTTCCTTCGGCAGCCGAGCTCTCGTCGGCGATTTTTTTTTCCTTCGGCAGCTGAGCCCTCGTTGAAGAAAGAAAAGGTCCCCGGCAGCCGAGCCCTCGTCGGCGATTTTTTTCCTTCGGCAGCTGAGCCCTCGTCGGCGATTTTTTTCCTTCGGCAGCCGAGCCCTCGTCGCCATTTTTTTTTCCTTCGGCAGCCGAGCCCTCGTCAAAGAAAGAAAATGTCCCCGGCAGCCGAGCCCTCGTCGGCGATTTTTTTCCGTCGGCAGCCGAGCCCTCGTCGGCGATTTTTTTCCTTCGGCAGCCGAGCCCTCGTCGGCGATTTTTTTCCTTCGGCAGCCGAGTCCTCGTCGGCGATTTTTTTCCTTCGGCAGCCGAGGCCTCGTCGGCGATTTTTTTCCTTCGGCAGCCGAGCCCTCGTCGGCGATTTTTTTCCTTCGGCAGCCGAGCCCTCGTCGGCGATTTTTTTTCCTTCGGCAGCCGAGCCCTCGTCGGCGATTTTTTTCCTTCGGCAGCCGAGCCCTCGTCGAAGAAAGAAAAGGTCCCCGGCAGCCGAGCCCTCGTCGGCGATTTTTTTCCTTAGGCAGCCGAGCCCTCGTCGGCGATTTTTTTCCTTCGACAGCAGAGCCCTCGTCGGCGATTTTTTTCCTTCGGCAGCCAAGCCCTCGTCGAAAAAAAAAAAAGGTCCCCGGCAGCCGAGCCCTCGTCGGCGATTTTTTTCCTTCGGCAGCCGAGCCCTCGTCGAAGAAAGAAAAGGTCCCCGGCAGCCGAGCCCTCGTCGGCGATTTTTTTCCTTCGGCAGCCGAGCCCTCGTCGGCGATTTTTTTCCTTCGGCAGCCGATCCCTCGTCGGCGATTTTTTTCCTTCGGCAGCCGATCCCTCGTCGGCGATTTTTTTTCCTTCGGCAGCCGAGCCCTCGTCGGCGATTTTTTTCCCTTCGGCAGCCGAGCCCTCGTCGGCGATTTTTTTCCCTTCGGCAGCCGAGCCCTCGTCGGCGATTTTTTTCCCTTCGGCAGTCGAGCCCTCGTCGGCGATTTTTTTCCCTTCGGCAGACGAGCCCTCGTCGGCGATTTTTTTCCTTCGGCAGCCGAGCCCTCGTCGAAGAAAGAAAAGGTCCCCGGCAGCCGAGCACTCGTCGAAGAAAGAAAAGGTCCCCGGCAGCCGAGCCCTCATCGGCGATTTTTTTCCTTCGGCAGCCGAGCCCTCGTCGGCGATTTTTTTCCTTCGGCAGCCGAGCCCTCGTCGGCGATATTTTTCCTTCGGCAGCCGAGACCTCGTCGGCGATTTTTTTCCTTCGGCAGCCGAGCCTTCGTCGAAGAAAGAAAGGTCCCCGGCAGCCGAGCCCTCGTCGAAGAAAGAAAAGGTCCCCGGCAGCCGAGCCCTCGTCGAAGAAAGAAAAGGTCCCCGGCAGCCGAGCCCTCGTCGAAGAAAGAAAAGGTCCCCGGCAGCCGAGCCCTCGTCGGCGATTTTTTTCCTTCGGCAGCTGAGCCCTCGTCGAAGAAAGAAAAGGTCCCCGGCAGCCGAGCCCTCGTCGGCGATTTTTTTCCTTCGGCAGCCGAGCCATCGTCGAAGAAAGAAAAGGTCCCCGGCAGCCGAGCCCTCGTCGGCGATTTTTTTCCTTCGGCAGCCGAGCCCTCGTCGGCGATTTTTTTCCTTCGGCAGCCGAGCCCTCGTCGGCGATTTTTTTTCCTTCAGCAGCCGAGCCCTCTTCGGCGATTTTTTTCCTTCGGCAGCCGAGCCCTCGTCGGCGATTTTTTTCCTTCGGCAGCCGAGCCCTCGTCGGCGATTTTTTCCTTCGGCAGCCGAGCCCTCGTCGAAGAAAGAAAAGGTCCCCGGCAGCCGAGCCCTCTTCGGCGATTTTTTTCCTTCGGCAGCCGAGCCCTCGTCGAAGAAAGAAAAGGTCCCGGGCAGCCGAGCCCTCGTCGGCGATTTTTTTCCTTCGGCAGCCAAGCCCTCGTCGGCGATTTTTTTCCTTCGGCAGCCGAGCCCTCGTCGAAGAAAGAAAAGGTCCCCGGCAGCCGAGCCCTCTTCGGCGATTTTTTTCCTTCGGCAGCCGAGCCCTCGTCGGCGATTTTTTTCCTTCGGCAGCCGAGCCCTCGTCGAAGAAAGAAAAGGTCCCCGGCAGCCGAGCCCTCGTCGGCGATTTTTTTCCTTCGGCAGCCGAGCCCTCGTCGAAGAAAGAAAAGGTCCCCGGCAGCCGAGCCCTCGTCGGCGATTTTTTTCCTTCGGCAGCCGAGCCCTCGTCGGCGATTTTTTTCCTTCGGCAGCCGAGCCCTCGTCGAAGAAAGAAAAGGTCCCCGGCAGCCGAGCCCTCGTCGGCGATTTTTTTCCTTCGGCAGGCGATCCCTCGTCGGCGATTTTTTTCCTTCGGCAGCCGAGCCCTCGTCGGTGATTTTTTTCCTTCGGCAGCCGAGCCCTCGTCGGCCATTTTTTTCCTTCGGCAGCTGAGCCCTCGTTGAAGAAAGAAAAGGTCCCCGGCAGCCGAGCCCTCGTCGGCGATTTTTTTCCTTCGACAGCCGAGCCCTCGTCGGCGATTTTTTTCCTTCGGCAGCCGAGCCCTCGTCGGCGATTTTTTTCCTTCGGCAGCCGAGCCCTCGTCGGCCATTTTTTTTTCCTTCGGCAGCCGAGCCCTCGTCAAAGAAAGAAAAGGTCCCCGGCAGCCGAGCCCTCGTCGGCGATTTTTTTCCTTTGGCAGCCGAGCCCTCGTCGGCGATTTTTTTCCTTCGGCAGCCGAGCCCTCGTCGAAGAAAGAAAAGGTCCCCGGCAGCCGAGCCCTCGTCGGCGATTTTTTTCCTTCGGCAGCCGAGCCCTCGTCGGCGATTTTTTTCCTTCGGCAGCCGAGCCCTCGTCGGCGATTTTTTTCCTTCGGCAGCCGAGCCCTCGTCGGCGACTTTTTTCCTTCGGCAGCCGAGCCCTCGTCGGCGATTTTTTTTCCTTCGGCAGCCGAGCCCTCGTCGGCGATTTTTTTCCTTCGGCAGCCGAGCCCTGGTCGGCGATTTTTTTTCCTTCGGCAGCCGAGCCCTCGACGGCGATTTTTTTTCCTTAGGCAGCCGAGCCCTCGTCGAAGAAAGAAAAGGTCCCCGGCAGCCGAGCCCTCGTCGGCGATTTTTTTCCTTCGGCAGCCGAGCCCTCGTCGGCGATTTTTTTCCTTCGGCAGCCGAGCCCTCGTCGGCGATTTTTTTCCTTCGGCAGCCGAGCCCTCGTCGAAGAAAGAAAAGGTCCCCGGCAGCCGAGCCCTCGTCGGCGATTTTTTTCCTTCGGCAGCCAAGCCCTCGTCGGCGACTTTTTTCCTTCGGCAGCCGAGACCTCGTCGGCGATTTTTTTCCTTCGGCAGCCGAGCCCTGGTCGGCGATTTTTTTTCCTTCGGCAGCCGAGCCCTCGACAGCGATTTTTTTTCCTTAGGCAGCCGAGCCCTCGTCGAAGAAAGAAAAGGTCCCCGGCAGCCGAGCCCTCTTCGGTGATTTTTTTCCTTCGGCAGCCGAGCCCTCGTCGGCGATTTTTTTCCTTCGGCAGCCGAGCCCTCGTCGAAGAAAGAAAAGGTCCCCGGCAGCCGAGCCCTCGTCGGCGATTTTTTTCCTTCGGCAGCAGAGCCCTCGTCGGCGATTTTTTTCCTTCGGCAGCCGAGCCCTCTTCTGCGATTTTTTTCCTTCGGCAACCGAGCCCTCGTCGGCGATTTTTTTCCTTCGGCAGCTGAGCCCTTGTCGAAGAAAGAAAAGGTCCCCGGCAGCCGAGCCCTCGTCGGCGATTTTTTTCCTTAGGCAGCCGAGGCATCGTCGAAGAAAGAAAAGGTCCCCGGCAGCCGAGCCCTCGTCGGTGAGTTTTTTTCCTTCGGCAGCCGAGCCCTCGTCGGCGATTTTTATCCTTCGGCAGCAGAGCCCTCGTCGGCGATTTTTTTCCTTCGGCAGCCAAGCCCTCGTCGAAAAAAAAAAGGTCCCCGGCAGCCGAGCCCTCGTCGGCGATTTTTTTCCTTCGGCAGCCGAGCCCTCGTCGAAGAAAGAAAAGGTCCCCGGCAGCCGAGCCCTCGTCGGCGATTTTTTTCCTTCAGCAGCCGAGCCCTCTTCGGCGATTTTTTTCCTTCGGCAGCCGAGCCCTCGTCGGCGATTTTTTTCCTTCGGCAGCCGAGCCCTCGTCGGCGATTTTTTTTCCTTCGGCAGCCGAGCCCTCGTCGGCGATTTTTTTCCTTCGGCAGCCGAGCCCTTGTCGGTGATTTTTTTTCCTTCGGCAGCCGAGCTCTCGTCGGCGATTTTTTTTCCTTCGGCAGCTGAGCCCTCGTTGAAGAAAGAAAAGGTCCCCGGCAGCCGAGCCCTCGTCGGCGATTTTTTTTCCTTCGGCAGCCGAGCCCTCGTCGGCGATTTTTTTCCTTCGGCAGCCGAGCCCTCGTCGGCCATTTTTTTTTCCTTCGGCAGCCGAGCCCTCGTCAAAGAAAGAAAATGTCCCCGGCAGCCGAGCCCTCGTCGGCGATTTTTTTCCGTCGGCAGCCGAGCCCTCGTCGGCGATTTTTTTCCTTCGGCAGCCGAGCCCTCGTCGGCGATTTTTTTCCTTCGGCAGCCGAGCCCTCGTCGGCGATTTTTTTCCTTCGGCAGCCGAGCCCTCGTCGGCGATTTTTTTTCCTTCGGCAGCCGAGCCCTCGTCGAAGAAAGAAAAGGTCCCAGGCAGCCGAGCCCTCGTCGGCGATTTTTTTTCCTTCGGCAGCCGAGCCCTCGTCGGCGATTTTTTTTCCTTCGGCAGCCGAGCCCTCGTCGAAGAAAGAAAAGGTCCCCGGTAGCCGAGCCCTCGTCGGCGATTTTTTTCCTTAGGCAGCCGAGCCCTCGTCGGCGATTTTTTTCCTTCGACAGCAGAGCCCTCGTCGGCGATTTTTTTCCTTCGGCAGCCAAGCCCTCGTCGAAAAAAAAAAAGGTCCCCGGCAGCCGAGCCCTCGTCGGCGATTTTTTTTCCTTCGGCAGCCGAGCCCTCGTCGAAGAAAGAAAAGGTCCCCGGCAGCCGAGCCCTCGTCGGCGATTTTTTTCCCTTCGGCAGCCGAGCCCTCGTCGGCGATTTTTTTCCCTTCGGCAGACGAGCCCTCGTCGAAGAAAAAAAAGGTCCCCGGCAGCCGAGCCCTCGTCGGCGATTTTTTTCCTTCGGCAGCCGAGCCCTCGTCGAAGAAAGAAAAGGTCCCCGGCAGCCGAGCCCTCGTCGGCGATTTTTTTCCCTTCGGCAGCCGAGCCCTCGTCGGCGATTTTTTTCCTTCGGCAGCCGAGCCCTCGTCGAAGAAAAAAAAGGTCCCCGGCAGCCGAGCCCTCGTCGGCGATTTTTTTCCCTTCGGCAGCCGAGCCCTCGTCGGCGATTTTTTTCCCTTCGGCAGCCGAGCCCCTCGTCGGCGATTTTTTTCCCTTCGGCAGTCGAGCCCTCGTCGGCGATTTTTTTCCCTTCGGCAGACGAGCCCTCGTCGGCGATTTTTTTCCTTCGGCAGCCGAGCC
The DNA here is from genome assembly GCF_026419915.1 of Harpia harpyja. NCBI lineage: Eukaryota > Metazoa > Chordata > Aves > Accipitriformes > Accipitridae > Harpia > Harpia harpyja. The sequence continues at coordinate 604,271 of NW_026293136.1, forward strand.
CTCGTCGAAGAAAGAAAAGGTCCCCGGCAGCCGAGCAGTCGTCGAAGAAAGAAAAGGTCCCCGGCAGCCGAGCCCTCATCGGCGATTTTTTTCCTTCGGCAGCCGAGCCCTCGTCGGCGATTTTTTTCCTTCGGCAGCCGAGCCCTCGTCGGCGATATTTTTCCTTCGGCAGCCGAGACCTCGTCGGCGATTTTTTTCCTTCGGCAGCCGAGCCTTCGTCGAAGAAAGAAAAGGTCCCCGGCAGCCGAGCCCTCGTCGAAGAAAGAAAAGGTCCACGGCAGCCGAGCCCTCGTCGGCGATTTTTTTCCTTCGGCAGCCGAGCCCTCGTCGAAGAAAGAAAAGGTCCCCGGCAGCCGAGCCCTCGTCGGCGATTTTTTTCCTTCGGCAGCCGAGCCCTCGTCGGCGATTTTTTTCCTTCGGCAGCCGAGCCCTCGTCGAAGAAAGAAAAGGTCCCCGGCAGCCGAGCCCTCGTCGGCGATTTTTTTCCTTCGGCAGCCGAGCCCTCGTCGGCGATTTTTTTCCTTCGGCAGCCGAGCCCTCGTCGGTGATTTTTTTCCTTCGGCAGCCGAGCCCTCGTCAAAGAAAGAAAAGGTCCCCGGCAGCCGAGCCCTCGTCGGCGATTTTTTTCCTTCGGCAGCCGAGCCCTCGTCTGCGATTTTTTTCCTTCGGCAGCCGAGCCCTCGTCGGCGATTTTTTTCCTTCGGCAGCCGAGCCCTCGTCGGCGATTTTTTTCCTTCGGCAGCCGAGCCCTCGTCGGCGATTTTTTTTCCTTCGGCAGCCGAGCCCTCGTCGGCGATTTTTTTCCTTCGGCAGCCGAGCCCTCGTCGGCGATTTTTTTCCTTCGGCAGCCGAGCCCTCGTCGGCGATTTTTTTCCTTCGGCAGCCGAGCCCTCGTCGAAGAAAGAAAAGGTCCCCGGCAGCCGAGCCCTCGTCGGCGATTTTTTTCCTTCGGCAGGCGATCCCTCGTCGGCGATTTTTTTCCTTCGGCAGCCGAGCCCTCGTCGGCGATTTTTTTTCCTTCGGCAGCCGAGCCCTCGTCGGCGATTTTTTTCCTTCGGCAGCCGAGCCATTGTCGGCGATTTTTTTCCTTCGGCAGCCGAGCCCTCGTCGGCGATTTTTTTTCCTTCGGCAGCCGAGCCCTCGTCGAAGAAAGAAAAGGTCCCCGGCAGCCGAGCCCTCGTCGGCGATTTTTTTCCTTCGGCAGCCGAGCCCTCGTCGGCGATTTTTTTCCTTCGGCAGCCGAGCCCTCGTCGGCGATTTTTTTCCTTCGGCAGCCGAGCCCTCGTCGAAGAAAGAAAAGGTCCCCGGCAGCCGAGCCCTCGTCGGCGATTTTTTTCCTTCGGCAGCCAAGCCCTCGTCGGCGACTTTTTTCCTTCGGCAGCCGAGACCTCGTCGGCGATTTTTTTTCCTTCGGCAGCCGAGCCCTCATCGGCGATTTTTTTCCTTCGGCAGCCGAGCCCTGGTCGGCGATTTTTTTTCCTTCGGCAGCCGAGCCCTCGTCGGCGATTTTTTTCCTTCGGCAGCCGAGCCCTCGTCGAAGAAAGAAAAGGTCCCCGGCAGCCGAGCCCTCGTCGGCGATTTTTTTCCTTCGGCAGCAGAGCCCTCGTCGGCGATTTTTTTCCTTCGGCAGCCGAGCCCTCTTCTGCGATTTTTTTCCTTCGGCAACCGAGCCCTCGTCGGCGATTTTTTTCCTTCGGCAGCTGAGCCCTCGTCGAAGAAAGAAAAGGTCCCCGGCAGCCGAGCCCTCGTCGGCGATTTTTTTCCTTAGGCAGCCGAGCCATCGTCGAAGAAAGAAAAGGTCCCCCCAGCCGAGCCCTCGTCGGTGATTTTTTTCCTTCGGCAGCCGAGCCCTCGTCGGCGATTTTTATCATTCGGCAGCAGAGCCCTCGTCGGCGATTTTTTTCCTTCGGCAGCCAAGCCCTCGTCGAAAAAAAAAAGGTCCCCGGCAGCCGAGCCCTCGTCGGCGATTTTTTTCCTTCGGCAGCCGAGCCCTCGTCGAAGAAAGAAAAGGTCCCCGGCAGCCGAGCCCTCGTCGGCGATTTTTTTCCTTCAGCAGCCGAGCCCTCGTCGGCGATTTTTTTCCTTCGGCAGCCGAGCCCTCGTCGGCGATTTTTTTCCTTCGGCAGCCGAGCCGTCGTCGGCGATTTTTTTTCCTTCGGCAGCCGAGCCCTCGTCGGCGATTTTTTTACTTCGGCAGCCGAGCCCTTGTCGGCGATTTTTTTTCCTTCGGCAGCCGTGCTCTCGTCGGCGATTTTTTTTCCTTCGGCAGCTGAGCCCTCGTTGAAGAAAGAAAAGGTCCCCGGCAGCCGAGCCCTCGTCGGCGATTTTTTTCCTTCGGCAGCCGAGCCCTCGTCGGCGATTTTTTTCCTTCGGCAGCCGAGCCCTCGTCGGCCATTTTTTTTTCCTTCGGCAGCCGAGCCCTCGTCAAAGAAAGAAAATGTCCCCGGCAGCCGAGCCCTCGTCGGCGATTTTTTTCCGTCGGCAGCCGAGCCCTCGTCGGCAATTTTTTTCCTTCGGCAGCCGAGCCCTCGTCGGCGATTTTTTTCCTTCGGCAGCCGAGTCCTCGTCGGTGATTTTTTTCCTTCGGCAGCCGAGCCCTCGTCGGCGATTTTTTTCCTTCGGCAGCCGAGCCCTCGTCGGCGATTTTTTTCCTTCGGCAGCCGAGCCCTCGTCGGCGATTTTTTTCCTTCGGCAGCCGAGCCCTCGTCGGCGATTTTTTTCCTTCGGCAGCCGAGCCCTCGTCGAAGAAAGAAAAGGTCCCACGCAGCCGAGCCCTCGTCGGCGATTTTTTTCCTTCGGCAGCCGAGCCCTCGTCGAAGAAAGAAAAGGTCCCCGGCAGCCGAGCCCTCGTCGGCGATTTTTTTCCTTAGGCAGCCGAGCCCTCGTCGGCGATTTTTTTCCTTCGACAGCAGAGCCCTCGTCGGCGATTTTTTTCCTTCGGCAGCCAAGCCCTCGTCGAAAAAAAAAAAGGTCCCCGGCAGCCGAGCCCTCGTCGGCGATTTTTTTCCTTCGGCAGCCGAGCCCTCGTCGAAGAAAGAAAAGGTCCCCGGCAGCCGAGCCCTCGTCGGCGATTTTTTTCCTTCGGCAGCCGAGCCCTCGTCGGCGATTTTTTTCCTTCGGCAGCCGATCCCTCGTCGGCGATTTTTTTTCTTCGGCAGCCGATCCCTCGTCGGCGATTTTTTTTCCTTCGGCAGCCGAGCCCTCGTCGTCGATTTTTTTCCCTTCGGCAGCCGAGCCCTCGTCGGCGATTTTTTTCCCTTCGGCAGCCGAGCCCTCGTCGGTGATTTTTTTCCTTCGGCAGCAGAGCCCTCATCGGCGATTTTTTTCCTTCGGCAGCCGAGCCCTCTTCTGCGATTTTTTTCCTTCGGCAACCGAGCCCTCGTCGGCGATTTTTTTCCTTCGGCAGCAGAGCCCTCGTCGGCGATTTTTTTCCTTCGGCAGCCGAGCCCTCTTCTGCGATTTTTTTCCTTCGGCAACCGAGCCCTCGTCGGCGATTTTTTTCCTTCGGCAGCTGAGCCCTCGTCGAAGAAAGAAAAGGTCCCCGGCAGCCGAGCCCTCGTCGGCGATTTTTTTCCTTAGGCAGCCGAGCCATCGTCGAAGAAAGAAAAGGTCCCCGGCAGCCGAGCCCTCGTCGGTGATTTTTTTCCTTCGGCAGCCGAGCCCTCGTCGGCGATTTTTATCCTTCGGCAGCAGAGCCCTCGTCGGCGATTTTTTTCCTTCGGCAGCCAAGCCCTCGTCGAAAAAAAAAAGGTCCCCGGCAGCCGAGCCCTCGTCGGCGATTTTTTTCCTTCGGCAGCCGAGCCCTCGTCGAAGAAAGAAAAGGTCCCCGGCAGCCGAGCCCTCGTCGGCGATTTTTTTCCTTCAGCAGCCGAGCCCTCGTCGGCGATTTTTTTCCTTCGGCAGCCGAGCCCTCGTCGGCGATTTTTTTCCTTCGGCAGCCGATCCCTCGTCGGCGATTTTTTTTCCTTCGGCAGCCGAGCCCTCGTCGGCGATTTTTTTCCCTTCGGCAGCCGAGCCCTCGTCGGCGATTTTTTTCCCTTCGGCAGCCGAGCCCTCGTCGGCGATTTTTTTCCCTTCGGCAGTCGAGCCCTCGTCGGCGATTTTTTTCCCTTCGGCAGACGAGCCCTCGTCGGCGATTTTTTTCCTTCGGCAGCCGAGCCCTCGTCGAAGAAAGAAAAGGTCCCCGGCAGCCGAGCACTCGTCGAAGAAAGAAAAGGTCCCCGGCATCCGAGCCCTCATCGGCGATTTTTTTCCTTCGACAGCCGAGCCCTCGTCGGCGATTTTTTTCCTTCGGCAGCCGAGCCCTCGTCGGCGATTTTTTTCCTTCGGCAGCCGAGACCTCGTCGGCGATTTTTTTCCTTCGGCAGCCGAGGCCTTCGTCAAAGAAAGAAAAGGTCCCCGGCAGCCGAGCCCTCGTCGAAGAAAGAAAAGGTCCCCGGCAGCCGAGCCCTCGTCGGCGACTTTTTTCCTTCGGCAGCCGAGCCCTCGTCGAAGAAAGAAAAGGTCCCCGGCAGCCGAGCCCTCGTCGGCGATTTTTTTCCTTCGGCAGCCGAGCCCTCGTCGGCGATTTTTTCCTTCGGCAGCCGAGCCCTCGTCGAAGAAAGAAAAGGTCCCCGGCAGCCGAGCCCTCGTCGGCGATTTTTTTCCTTCGGCAGCCGAGCCCTCGTCGGCGATTTTTTCCTTCGGCAGCCGAGCCCTCGTCGGTGATTTTTTTTCCTTCGGCAGCCGAGCCCTCGTCAAAAAAAGAAAAGGTCCCCGGCAGCCGAGCCCTCGTCGGCGATTTTTTTCCTTCGGCAGCCGAGCCCTCGTCTGCGATTTTTTTCCTTCGGCAGCCGAGCCCTCGTCAGCGATTTTTTTTCCTTCGGCAGCCGAGCCCTCGTCGGCGATTTTTTTCCTTCGGCAGCCGAGACCTCGTCGGCGATTTTTTTTCCTTCGGCAGCCGAGCCCTCGTCGGCGATTTTTTTTCCTTCGGCATCCGAGCCCTCGTCGGCGATTTTTTTCCTTCGGCAGCCGAGCCCTCGTCGGCGATTTTTTTCCTTCGGCAGCCGAGCCCTCGTCGAAGAAAGAAAAGGTCCCTGGCAGCCGGGCCCTCGTCGGCGATTTTTTTCCTTCGGCAGGCGATCCCTCGTCGGCGATTTTTTTCCTTCGGCAGGCGATCCCTTGTCGGCGATTTTTTTCCTTCGGCAGCCGAGCCCTCGTCGGCGATTTTTTTTCCTTCGGCAGCCGAGCCCTCGTAGGCGATTTTTTTCCTTCGGCAGCCGAGCCATCGTCGGCGATTTTTTTCCTTCGGCAGCCGAGCCCTCGTCGGCGATTTTTTTTCCTTCGGCAGCCGAGCCCTCGTCGGCGATTTTTTTCCTTCGGCAGCCGAGCCCTGGTCGGCGATTTTTTTTCCTTCGGCAGCCGAGCCCTCGACAGCGATTTTTTTTCCTTAGGCAGCCGAGCCCTCGTCGAAGAAAGAAAAGGTCCCCGGCAGCCGAGCCCTCTTCGGCGATTTTTTTCCTTCGGCAGCCGAGCCCTCGTCGGCGATTTTTTTCCTTCGGCAGCCGAGCCCTCGTCAAAGAAAGAAAAGGTCCCCGGCAGCCAAGCCCTCGTCGGCGATTTTTTTCCTTCGGCAGCCGAGCCCTCGTCGGCGATTTTTTTCCTTCGGCAGCCGAGCCCTCGTCGGTGATTTTTTTCCTTCGGCAGCCGACCCCTCGTCAAAGAAAGAAAAGGTCCCCGGCAGCCGAGCCCTCGTCGGCGATTTTTTTCCTTCGGCAGCCGAGCCCTCGTCTGCGATTTTTTTCCTTCGGCAGCCGAGCCCTCGTCAGCGATTTTTTTCCTTCGGCAGCCGAGCCCTCGTCGGCGATTTTTTTCCTTCGGCAGCCGAGCCCTCGTCGGCGATTTTTTTTCCTTCGGCAGCCGAGCCCTCGTCGGCGATTTTTTTCCTTCGGCAGCCGAGCCCTCGTCGGCGATTTTTTTCCTTCGGCAGCCGAGCCCTCGTCGAAGAAAGAAAAGGTCCCCGGCAGGCGATCCCTCGTCGGCGATTTTTTTCCTTCGGCAGGCGATCCCTCGTCGGCGATTTTTTTCCTTCGGCAGGCGATCCCTCGTCGGCGATTTTTTTCCTTCGGCAGGCGATCCCTCGTCGGCGATTTTTTTTCCTTCGGCAGGCGAGCCCTCGTCGGCGATTTTTTTTCCTTCGGCAGCCGAGCCCTCGTCGGCGATTTTTTTCCTTCGGCAGCCGAGCCCTCGTCGGCGATTTTTTTCCTTCGGCAGCCGAGCCCTCGTCGGCGATTTTTTTCCTTCGGCAGCCGAGCCCTCGTCGGCGATTTTTTTCCTTCGGCAGCCGAGCCCTCGTCGGCGATTTTTTTCCTTCGGCAGCCGAGCCCTCGTCGGCCATTTTTTTTTCCTTCGGCAGCCGAGCCCTCGTCAAAGAAAGAAAAGGTCCCCGGCAGCCGAGCCCTCGTCGGCGATTTTTTTCCTTCGGCAGCCGAGCCCTCGTCGGCGATTTTTTTCCTTCGGCAGCCGAGCCCTCGTCGGCGATTTTTTTCCTTCAGCAGCCGAGCCCTCGTCGGCGATTTTTTTCCTTCGGCAGCCTAGCCCTCGTCGGCGATTTTTTTCCTTCGGCAGCCGAGCCCTCGTCGGCGATTTTTTTTCCTTCGGCAGCCGAGCCCTCGTCGGCGATTTTTTTACTTCGGCAGCCGAGCCCTTGTCGGCGATTTTTTTTCCTTCGGCAGCCGAGCTCTCGTCGGCGATTTTTTTTCCTTCGGCAGCTGAGCCCTCGTTGAAGAAAGAAAAGGTCCCCGGCAGCCGAGCCCTCGTCGGCGATTTTTTTCCTTCGGCAGCCGAGCCCTCGTCGGCGATTTTTTTCCTTCGGCAGCCGAGCCCTCGTCGGCCATTTTTTTTTCCTTCGGCAGCCGAGCCCTCGTCAAAGAAAGAAAATGTCCCCGGCAGCCGAGCCCTCGTCGGCGATTTTTTTCCGTCGGCAGCCGAGCCCTCGTCGGCGATTTTTTTCCTTCGGCAGCCGAGCCCTCGTCGGCGATTTTTTTTCCTTCGGCAGCCGAGCCCTCGTCGGCGATTTTTTTCCTTCGGCAGCCGAGCCCTCGTCGGCGATTTTTTTCCTTCGGCAGCCGAGCCCTCGTCGGCGATTTTTTTCCTTCGGCAGCCGAGCCCTCGTCGAAGAAAGAAAAGGTCCCAGGCAGCCGAGCCCTCGTCGGCGATTTTTTTCCTTCGGCAGCCGAGCCCTCGTCGGCGATTTTTTTCCTTCGGCAGCCGAGCCCTCGTCGAAGAAAGAAAAGGTCCCCGGCAGCCGAGCCCTCGTCGGCGATTTTTTTCCTTAGGCAGCCGAGCCCTCGTCGGCGATTTTTTTCCGTCGACAGCAGAGCCCTCGTCGGCGATTTTTTTCCTTCGGCAGCCAAGCCCTCGTCGAAAAAAAAAAAGGTCCCCGGCAGCCGAGCCCTCGTCGGCGATTTTTTTCCTTCGGCAGCCGAGCCCTCGTCGAAGAAAGAAAAGGTCCCCGGCAGCCGAGCCCTCGTCGGCGATTTTTTTCCTTCGGCAGCCGAGCCCTCGTCGGCGATTTTTTTCCTTCGGCAGCCGATCCCTCGTCGGCGATTTTTTTTCTTCGGCAGCCGATCCCTCGTCGGCGATTTTTTTTCCTTCGGCAGCCGAGCCCTCGTCGGCGATTTTTTTCCCTTCGGCAGCCGAGCCCTCGTCGGCGATTTTTTTCCCTTCGGCAGCCGAGCCCTCGTCGGCGATTTTTTTCCTTCGGCAGCAGAGCCCTCGTCGGCGATTTTTTTCCTTCGGCAGCCGAGCCCTCTTCTGCGATTTTTTTCCTTCGGCAACCGAGCCCTCGTCGGCGATTTTTTTCCTTCGGCAGCAGAGCCCTCGTCGGCGATTTTTTTCCTTCGGCAGCCGAGCCCTCTTCTGCGATTTTTTTCCTTCGGCAACCGAGCCCTCGTCGGCGATTTTTTTCCTTCGGCAGCTGAGCCCTCGTCGAAGAAAGAAAAGGTCCCCGGCAGCCGAGCCCTCGTCGGCGATTTTTTTCCTTAGGCAGCCGAGCCATCGTCGAAGAAAGAAAAGGTCCCCGGCAGCCGAGCCCTCGTCGGTGATTTTTTTCCTTCGGCAGCCGAGCCCTCGTCGGCGATTTTTATCCTTCGGCAGCAGAGCCCTCGTCGGCGATTTTTTTCCTTCGGCAGCCAAGCCCTCGTCGAAAAAAAAAAGGTCCCCGGCAGCCGAGCCCTCGTCGGCGATTTTTTTCCTTCGGCAGCCGAGCCCTCGTCGAAGAAAGAAAAGGTCCCCGGCAGCCGAGCCCTCGTCGGCGATTTTTTTCCTTCGACAGCCGAGCCCTCGTCGGCGATTTTTTTCCTTCGGCAGCCGATCCCTCGTCGGCGATTTTTTTCCTTCGGCAGCCGATCCCTCGTCGGCGATTTTTTTTCCTTCGGCAGCCGAGCCCTCGTCGGCGATTTTTTTTCCCTTCGGCAGCCGAGCCCTCGTCGGCGATTTTTTTCCCTTCGGCAGCCGAGCCCTCGTCGGCGATTTTTTTCCCTTCGGCAGTCGAGCCCTCGTCGGCGATTTTTTTCCCTTCGGCAGCCGAGCCCTCGTCGGCGATTTTTTTCCTTCGGCAGCCGAGCCCTCGTCGAAGAAAGAAAAGGTCCCCGGCAGCCGAGCACTCGTCGAAGAAAGAAAAGGTCCCCGGCATCCGAGCCCTCATCGGCGATTTTTTTCCTTCGGCAGCCGAGCCCTCGTCGGCGATTTTTTTCCTTCGGCAGCCGAGCCCTCGTCGGCGATTTTTTTCCTTCGGCAGCCGAGACCTCGTCGGCGATTTTTTTCCTTCGGCAGCCGAGCCTTCGTCAAAGAAAGAAAAGGTCCCCGGCAGCCGAGCCCTCGTCGAAGAAAGAAAAGGTCCCCGGCAGCCGAGCCCTCGTCGGCGATTTTTTTCCTTCGGCAGCCGAGCCCTCGTCGAAGAAAGAAAAGGTCCCCGGCAGCCGAGCCCTCGTCGGCGATTTTTTTCCTTCGGCAGCCGAGCCCTCGTCGGCGATTTTTTTCCTTCGGCAGCCGAGCCCTCGTCGAAGAAAGAAAAGGTCCCCGGCAGCCGAGCCCTCGTCGGCGATTTTTTTCCTTCGGCAGCCGAGCCCTCGTCGGCGATTTTTTTCCTTCGGCAGCCGAGCCCTCGTCGGTGATTTTTTTCCTTCGGCAGCCGAGCCCTCGTCAAAGAAAGAAAAGGTCCCCGGCAGCCGAGCCCTCGTCGGCGATTTTTTTCCTTCGGCAGCCGAGCCCTCGTCGGCGATTTTTTTCCTTCGGCAGCCGAGACCTCGTCGGCGATTTTTTTTCCTTCGGCAGCCGAGCCCTCGTCGGCGATTTTTTTCCTTCGGCATCCGAGCCCTCGTCGGCGATTTTTTTCCTTCGGCAGCCGAGCCCTCGTCGGCGATTTTTTCCTTCGGCAGCCGAGCCCTCTTCGAAGAAAGAAAAGGTCCCTGGCAGCCGAGCCCTCGTCGGCGATTTTTTTCCTTCGGCAGGGGATTCCTCGTCGGCGATTTTTTTTCCTTCAGCAGGCGATCCCTCGTCGGCGATTTTTTTCCTTCGGCAGCCGAGCCCTCGTCGGCGATTTTTTTTCCTTCGGCAGCCGAGCCCTCGTAGGCGATTTTTTTCCTTCGGCAGCCGAGCCATCGTCGGCGATTTTTTTCCTTCGGCAGCCGAGCCCTCGTCGGCGATTTTTTTTCCTTCGGCAGCCGAGCCCTCGTCGGCGATTTTTTTCCTTCGGCAGCCGAGCCCTGGTCGGCGATTTTTTTTCCTTCGGCAGCCGAGCCCTCGACAGCGATTTTTTTTCCTTAGGCAGCCGAGCCCTAGTCGAAGAAAGAAAAGGTCCCCGGCAGCCGAGCCCTCTTCGGCGATTTTTTTCCTTCGGCAGCCGAGCCCTCGTCGGCGATTTTTTTTCCTTCGGCAGCCGAGCCCTCGTCAAAGAAAGAAAAGGTCCCCGGCAGCCAAGCCCTCGTAGGCGATTTTTTTCCTTCGGCAGCCGAGCCCTCGTCGGCGATTTTTTTCCTTCGGCAGCCGAGCCGTCGTCGGTGATTTTTTTCCTTCGGCAGCCGACCCCTCGTCAAAGAAAGAAAAGGTCCCCGGCAGCCGAGCCCTCGTCGGCGATTTTTTTCCTTCGGCAGCCGAGCCCTCGTCTGCGATTTTTTTCCTTCGGCAGCCGAGCCCTCGTCAGCGATTTTTTTCCTTCGGCAGCCGAGCCCTCGTCGGCGATTTTTTTCCTTCGGCAGCCGAGCCCTCGTCGGCGATTTTTTTTCCTTCGGCAGCCGAGCCCTCGTCGGCGATTTTTTTCCTTCGGCAGCCGAGCCCTCGTCGGCGATTTTTTTCCTTCGGCAGCCGAGCCCTCGTCGAAGAAAGAAAAGGTCCCCCGGCAGGCGATCCCTCGTCGGCGATTTTTTTCCTTCGGCAGGCGATCCCTCGTCGGCGATTTTTTTCCTTCGGCAGGCGATCCCTCGTCGGCGATTTTTTTCCTTCGGCAGGCGATCCCTCGTCGGCGATTTTTTTCCTTCGGCAGGCGAGCCCTCGTCGGCGATTTTTTTTCCTTCGGCAGCCGAGCCCTCGTCGGCGATTTTTTTCCTTCGGCAGCCGAGCCCTCGTCGGCGATTTTTTTTCCTTCGGCAGCCGAGCCCTCGTCAGCGATTTTTTTCCTTCGGCAGCCGAGCCCTCGTCGGCGATTTTTTTCCTTCGGCAGCCGAGCCCTCGTCGGCGATTTTTTTCCTTCGGCAGCCGAGCCCTCGTCGGCGATTTTTTTCCTTCGGCAGCCGAGCCCACGTCAGCGATTTTTTTCCTTCGGCAGCCGAGCCCTGGTCGGCGATTTTTTTTCCTTCGGCAGCCGAGCCCTCGTCGGCCATTTTTTTCCTTCGGCAGCCGAGCCCTGGTCGGCGATTTTTTTTCCTTCGGCAGCAGAGCCCTCGACGGCGATTTTTTTTCCTTCGGCAACCGAGCCCTCGTCGAACAAAGAAAAGGTCCCCGGCAGCCGAGCCCTCTTCGGCGATTTTTTTCCTTCGGCAGCCGAGCCCTCGTCGGCGATTTTTTTCCTTCGGCAGCTGAGCCCTCGTCGAAGAAAGAAAAGGTCCCCGGCAGCCGAGCCCTCGTCGGCAATTTTTTTCCCTTCGGCAGCCGAACCCTCGTCGGCGATTTTTTTCCTTCGGCAGCCGAGCCCTCGTCGAAGAAAGAAAAGGTCCCCGGCAGCCGAGCCCTCTTCGGCAATTTTTTTCCTTCGGCAGCCGAGCCCTCGTCGGCGATTTTTTTCCTTCGGCAGCTGAGCCCTCGTCGAAGAAAGAAAAGGTCCCCGGCAGCCGAGCCCTCGTCGGCGATTTTTTTCCTTAGGCAGCCGAGCCATCGTCGAAGAAAGAAAAGGTCCCCGGCAGCCGAGCCCTCGTCGGCGATTTTTTTCCTTCGGCAGCCGAGCCCTCGTCGGCGATTTTTTTCCTTCAGCAGCCGAGCCCTCGTCGGCGATTTTTTTTCCTTCAGCAGCCGAGCCCTCTTCGGCAATTTTTTTCCTTCGGCAGCCGAGCCCTCGTCGGCGATTTTTTTCCTTCGGCAGCCGAGCCCTCGTCGAAGAAAGAAAGGTCCCCGGCAGCCGAGCACTCGTCGAAGAAAGAAAAGGTCCCCGGCAGCCGAGCCCTCGTCGGCGATTTTTTTCCTTCGGCAGCCGAGCCCTCGTCGGCGATTTTTTTCCTTCGGCAGCCGAGCCCTCGTCGGCGATTTTTTTCCTTCGGCAGCCGAGACCTCGTCGGCGATTTTTTTCCTTCGGCAGCCGAGCCTTCGTCGAAGAAAGAAAAGGTCCCCGGCAGCCGAGCCCTCGTCGAAGAAAGAAAAGGTCCCCGGCAGCCGAGCCCTCGTCGGCGATTTTTTTCCTTCGGCAGCCGAGCCCTCGTCGAAGAAAGAAAGGTCCCCGGCAGCCGAGACCTCGTCGGCGATTTTTTTCCTTCGGCAGCCGAGCCCTCGTCGAAGAAAGAAAAGGTCCCCGGCAGCCGAGCCCTCGTCGGCGATTTTTTTCCTTCGGCAGCCGAGCCCTCGTCGGCGATTTTTTTCCTTCGGCAGCCGAGCCCTCGTCGGTGATTTTTTTCCTTCGGCAGCCGAGCCCTCGTCAAAGAAAGAAAAGGTCCCCGGCAGCCGAGCCCTCGTCGGCGATTTTTTTCCTTCGGCAGCCGAGCCCTCGTCGGCGATTTTTTTCCTTCGGCAGCCGAGCCCTCGTCGGCGATTTTTTTCCTTCGGCAGCCGAGCCCTCGTCGGCGATTTTTTTTCCTTCGGCAGCCGAGCCCTCGTCGGCGATTTTTTTCCTTCGGCAGCCGAGCCCTCGTCGGCGATTTTTTTCCTTCGGCAGCCGAGCCCTCGTCGGCGATTTTTTTCCTTCGGCAGCCGAGCCCTCGTCGAAGAAAGAAAAGGTCCCCGGCAGGCGATCCCTCGTCGGCGATTTTTTTCCTTCGGCAGGCGATCCCTCGTCGGCGATTTTTTTCCTTCGGCAGGCGATCCCTCGTCGGCGATTTTTTTCCTTCGGCAGCCGAGCCCTCGTCGGCGATTTTTTTTCCTTCGGCAGCCGAGCCCTCGTCGGCGATTTTTTTCCTTCGGCAGCCGAGCCATCGTTGGCGATTTTTTTCCTTCGGCAGCCGAGCCCTCGTCGGTGATTTTTTTTCCTTCGGCAGCCGAGCCCTCGTCGGCGATTTTTTTTCCTTCGGCAGCCGAGCCCTGGCCAGCGATTTTTTTTCCTTCGGCAGCCGAGCCCTCGTCGAAGAAAGAAAAGGTCCCCGGCAGCCGAGCCCTCTTCGGTGATTTTTTTCCTTCGGCAGCCGAGCCCTCGTCGGCGATTTTTTTCCTTCGGCAGCTGAGCCCTCGTCGAAGAAAGAAAAGGTCCCCGGCAGCTGAGCCCTCGTCGGCGATTTTTTTCCTTCGGCAGCAGAGCCCTCGTCGGCGATTTTTTTCCTTCGGCAGCCGAGCCCTCTTCTGCGATCTTTTTCCTTCGGCAACCGAGCCCTCTTCTGCGATTTTTTTCCTTCGGCAACCGAGCCCTCGTCGGCGATTTTTTTCCTTCGGCAGCTGAGCCCTCGTCGAAGAAAGAAAAGGTCCCCGGCAGCCGAGCCCTCGTCGGCGATTTTTTTCCTTCGGCAGCTGAGCTATCGTCGAAGAAAGAAAAGGTCCCCGGCAGCCGAGCCCTCGTCGGCGATTTTTTTTCCTTCGGCAGCCGAGCCCTCGTCGGCCATTTTTTTTTCCTTCGGCAGCCGAGCCCTCATCAAAGAAAGAAAAGGTCCCCGGCAGCCGAGCCCTCGTCGGCGATTTTTTTCCTTCGGCAGCCGAGCCCTCGTCGGCGATTTTTTTCCTTCGGCAGCCGAGCCCTCGTCGGCGTTTTTTTTCCTTCGGCAGCCGAGCCCTCGTCGGCGATTTTTTTCCTTCGGCAGCCGAGCCCTCGTCGGCGATTTTTTTCCTTCGGCAGCCGAGCCCTGGTCGGCGATTTTTTTCCTTCGGCAGCCGAGCCCTGATCGGCGATTTTTTTTCCTTCGGCAGCCGAGCCCTCGTCGGCCATTTTTTTCCTTCGGCAGCCGAGCCCTGGTCGGCGATTTTTTTTCCTTCGGCAGCAGAGCCCTCGACGGCGATTTTTTTTCCTTCGGCAACCGAGCCCTCGTCGAAGAAAGAAAAGGTCCCCGGCAGCCGAGCCCTCTTCGGCGATTTTTTTCCTTCGGCAGCCGAGCCCTCGTCGGCGATTTTTTTCCTTCGGCAGCTGAGCCCTCGTCGAAGAAAGAAAAGGTCCCCGGCAGCCGAGCCCTCGTCGGCGATTTTTTTCCCTTCGGCAGCCGAACCCTCGTCGGCGATTTTTTTCCTTCGGCAGCCGAGCCCTCGTCGAAGAAAGAAAAGGTCCCCGGCAGCCGAGCCCTCGTCGGCGATTTTTTTCCTTCGGCAGCCGAGCCCTCTTCGGCGATTTTTTTCCTTCGGCAGCCGAGCCCTCGTCGGCGATTTTTTTCCTTCGGCAGCCGAGCCCTCGTCGAAGAAAGAAAATGTCCCCGGCAGCCGAGCACTCGTCGAAGAAAGAAAAGGTCCCCGGCAGCCGAGCCCTCGTCGGCGATTTTTTTCCTTCGGCAGCCGAGCCCTCGTCGGCGATTTTTTTCCTTCGGCAGCCGAGCCCTCGTCGGCGATTTTTTTCCTTCGGCAGCCGAGACCTCGTCGGCGATTTTTTTCCTTCGGCAGCCGAGCCTTCGTCGAAGAAAGAAAAGGTCCCCGGCAGCCGAGCCCTCGTCGAAGAAAGAAAAGGTCCCCGGCAGCCGAGCCCTCGTCGAAGAAAGAAAAGGTCCCCGGCAGCCGAGCCCTCGTCGGCGATTTTTTTCCTTCGGCAGCCGAGCCCTCGTCGGCGATTTTTTTCCTTCGGCAGCCGAGCCCTCGTCGGCGATTTTTTTCCTTCGGCAGCCGAGCCCTCGTCGGTGATTTTTTTCCTTCGGCAGCCGAGCCCTCGTCAAAGAAAGAAAAGGTCCCCGGCAGCCGAGCCCTCGTCGGCGATTTTTTTCCTTCGGCAGCCGAGCCCTCGTCTGCGATTTTTTTCCTTCGGCAGCCGAGCCCTCGTCGGCGATTTTTTTCCTTCGGCAGCCGAGCCCTCGTCGGCGATTTTTTTTCCTTCGGCAGCCGAGCCCTCGTCGGCGATTTTTTTTCCTTCGGCAGCCGAGCCCTCGTCGGCGATTTTTTTTCCTTCGGCAGCCGAGCCCTCGTCGGCGATTTTTTTCCTTCGGCAGCCGAGCCCTGGTCGGCGATTTTTTTTCCTTCGGCAGCCGAGCCCTCGTCGGCCATTTTTTTCCTTCGGCAGCCGAGCCCTGGTCGGCGATTTTTTTTCCTTCGGCAGCAGAGCCCTCGACGGCGATTTTTTTTCCTTCGGCAACCGAGCCCTCGTCGAAGAAAGAAAAGGTCCCCGGCAGCCGAGCCCTCTTCGGCGATTTTTTTCCTTCGGCAGCCGAGCCCTCGTCGGCGATTTTTTTCCTTCGGCAGCTGAGCCCTCGTCGAAGAAAGAAAAGGTCCCCGGCAGCCGAGCCCTCGTCGGCGATTTTTTTCCCTTCGGCAGCCGAACCCTCGTCGGCGATTTTTTTCCTTCGGCAGCCGAGCCCTCGTCGAAGAAAGAAAAGGTCCCCGGCAGCCGAGCCCTCTTCGGCAATTTTTTTCCTTCGGCAGCCGAGCCCTCGTCGGCGATTTTTTTCCTTCGGCAGCTGAGCCCTCGTCGAAGAAGAAAAGGTCCCCGGCAGCCGAGCCCTCGTCGGCGATTTTTTTCCTTAGGCAGCCGAGCCATCGTCGAAGAAAGAAAAGGTCCCCGGCAGCCGAGCCCTCGTCGGCGATTTTTTTCCTTCGGCAGCCGAGCCCTCGTCGGCGATTTTTTTCCTTCAGCAGCCGAGCCCTCGTCGGCGATTTTTTTTCCTTCAGCAGCCGAGCCCTCTTCGGCGATTTTTTTCCTTCGGCAGCCGAGCCCTCGTCGGCGATTTTTTTCCTTCGGCAGCCGAGCCCTCGTCGAAGAAAGAAAAGGTCCCCGGCAGCCGAGCACTCGTCGAAGAAAGAAAAGGTCCCCGGCAGCCGAGCCCTCGTCGGCGATTTTTTTCCTTCGGCAGCCGAGCCCTCGTCGGCGATTTTTTTCCTTCGGCAGCCGAGCCCTCGTCGGCGATTTTTTTCCTTCGGCAGCCGAGCCCTCGTCGGCGATTTTTTTCCTTCGGCAGCCGAGCCCTCGTCGGCGATTTTTTTTCCTTCGGCAGCCGAGCCCTCGTCGGCAATTTTTTTCCTTCGGCAGCCGAGCCCTCGTCGGCGATTTTTTTCCTTCGGCAGCCGAGCCCTCGTCGAAGAAAGAAAAGGTCCCCGGCAGGCGATCCCTCGTCGGCGATTTTTTTCCTTCGGCAGGCGATCCCTCGTCGGCGATTTTATCCCTCGTCGGCGATTTTTTTCCTTCGGCAGGCGATCCCTCGTCGGCGATTTTTTTCCTTCGGCAGCCGAGCCCTCGTCGGCGATTTTTTTTCCTTCGGCAGCCGAGCCCTCGTCGGCGATTTTTTTCCTTCGGCAGCCGAGCCATCGTCGGCGATTTTTTTCCTTCGGCAGCCGAGCCCTCGTCGGCGATTTTTTTTCCTTCGGCAGCCGAGCCCTCGTCGGCGATTTTTTTTCCTTCGGCAGCCGAGCCCTGGCCAGCGATTTTTTTTCCTTCGGCAGCCGAGCCCTCGTCGAAGAAAGAAAAGGTCCCCGGCAGCCGAGCCCTCTTCGGTTGATTTTTTTCCTTCGGCAGCCGAGCCCTCGTCGGCGATTTTTTTTCCTTCGGCAGCTGAGCCCTCGTCGAAGAAAGAAAAGGTCCCCGGCAGCCGAGCCCTCGTCGGCGATTTTTTTCCTTCGGCAGCAGAGCCCTCGTCGGCGATTTTTTTCCTTCGGCAGCCGAGCCCTCTTCTGCGATTTTTTTCCTTCGGCAACCGAGCCCTCGTCGGCGATTTTTTTCCTTCGGCAGCAGAGCCCTCGTCGGCGATTTTTTTCCTTCGGCAGCCGAGCCCTCTTCTGCGATTTTTTTCCTTCGGCAACCGAGCCCTCGTCGGCGATTTTTTTCCTTCGGCAGCTGAGCCCTCGTCGAAGAAAGAAAAGGTCCCCGGCAGCCGAGCCCCTCGTCGGCGATTTTTTTCCTTAGGCAGCCGAGCCATCGTCGAAGAAAGAAAAGGTCCCCGGCAGCCGAGCCCTCGTCGGTGATTTTTTTCCTTCGGCAGCCGAGCCCTCGTCGGCCATTTTTATCCTTCGGCAGCAGAGCCCTCGTCGGCGATTTTTTTCCTTCGGCAGCCAAGCCCTCGTCGAAAAAAAAAAGGTCCCCGGCAGCCGAGCCCTCGTCGGCGATTTTTTTCCTTCGGCAGCCGAGCCCTCGTCGAAGAAAGAAAAGGTCCCCGGCAGCCGAGCCCTCGTCGGCGATTTTTTTCCTTCAGCAGCCGAGCCCTCGTCGGCGATTTTTTTCCTTCGGCAGCCGATCCCTCGTCGGCGATTTTTTTCCTTCGGCAGCCGAGCCCTCGTCGGCGATTTTTTTCCCTTCGGCAGCCGAGCCTCGTCGGCGATTTTTTTCCCTTCGGCAGCCGAGCCCTCGTCGGCGATTTTTTTCCCTTCGGCAGGCCGAGCCCTCGTCGGCGATTTTTTTCCCTTCGGCAGTCGAGCCCTCGTCGGCGTTTTTTTTCCCTTCGGCAGACGAGCCCTCGTCGGCGATTTTTTTTCCTTCGGCAGCCGAGCCCCTCGTCGAAGAAAGAAAAGGTCCCCGGCAGCCGAGCACTCGTCGAAGAAAGAAAAGGTCCCCGGCATCCGAGCACTCGTCGAAGAAAGAAAAGGTCCCCGGCATCCGAGCCCTCATCGGCGATTTTATTCCTTCGGCAGCCGAGCCCTCGTCGGCGATTTTTTTCCTTCAGCAGCCGAGCCCTCGTCGGCGATTTTTTTCCTTCGGCAGCCGAGACCTCGTCGGCGATTTTTTTCCTTCGGCAGCCGAGCCTTCGTCGAAGAAAGAAAAGGTCCCCGGCAGCCGAGCCCTCGTCGAAGAAAGAAAAGGTCCCCGGCAGCCGAGCCCTCGTCGGCGATTTTTTTCCTTCGGCAGCCGAGCCCTCGTCGAAGAAAGAAAAGGTCCCCGGCAGCCGAGCCCTCGTCGGCGATTTTTTTCCTTCGGCAGCCGAGCCCTCGTCGGCGATTTTTTTCCTTCGGCAGCCGAGCCCTCGTCGAAGAAAGAAAAGGTCCCCGGCAGCCGAGCCCTCGTCGGCGATTTTTTTCCTTCGGCAGCCGAGCCCTCGTCGGCGATTTTTTTCCTTCGGCAGCCGAGCCGTCGTCGGCGATTTTTTTCCTTCGGCAGGCGATCCCTCGTCGGCGATTTTTTTCCTTCGGCAGGCGATCCCTCGTCGGCGATTTTTTTTCCTTCGGCAGCCGAGCCCTCGTCGGCGATTTTTTTCCTTCAGCAGCCGAGCCCTCGTCGGCGATTTTTTTTCCTTCGGCAGCCGAGCCCTCGTCGGCGATTTTTTTCCTTCGGCAGCCGAGCCCTCGTCGGCGATTTTTTTCCTTCGGCAGGCGATCCCTCGTCGGCCATTTTTTTCCTTCGGGCAGCCGAGCCCTCGTCGGCCATTTTTTTCCTTCGGCAGCCGAGCCCTCGTCGGCCATTTTTTTTTCCTTCGGCAGCCGAGCCCTCGTCAAAGAAAGAAAAGGTCCCCCGCAGCCGAGCCCTCGTCGGCGATTTTTTTCCTTCGGCAGCCGAGCCCTCGTCGGCGATTTTTTTCCTTCGGCAGCCGAGCCCTCGTCGGCGATTTTTTTCCTTCGGCAGCCGAGCCCTGGTCGGCGATTTTTTTCCTTCGGCAGCCGAGCCCTGGTCGGCGATTTTTTTTCCTTCGGCAGCCGAGCCCTCGTCGGCCATTTTTTTCCTTCGGCAGCCGAGCCCTGGTCGGCGATTTTTTTTCCTTCGGCAGCAGAGCCCTCGACGGCGATTTTTTTTCCTTCGGCAACCGAGCCCCTCGTCGAAGAAAGAAAAGGTCCCCGGCAGCCGAGCCCTCTTCGGCGATTTTTTTCCTTCGGCAGCCGAGCCCTCGTCGGCGATTTTTTTCCTTCGGCAGCTGAGCCCTCGTCGAAGAAAGAAAAGGTCCCCGGCAGCCGAGCCCTCGTCGGCGATTTTTTTTCCCTTCGGCAGCCGAACCCTCGTCGGCGATTTTTTTCCTTCGGCAGCCGAGCCCTCGTCGAAGAAAGAAAAGGTCCCCGGCAGCCGAGCCCTCGTCGGCGATTTTTTTCCTTCGGCAGCCGACCCCTCGTCGGCGATTTTTTTTCCTTCGGCAGCCGAGCCCTCGTCGGCGATTTTTTTCCTTCGGCAGCCGAGCCCTCGTCGGCGATTTTTTTCCTTCGGCAGCCGAGCCCTCGTCGAAGAAAGAAAAGGTCCCCCGCAGGCGATCCCTCGTCGGCGATTTTTTTCCTTCGGCAGGCGATCCCTCGTCGGCGATTTTTTTCCTTCGGCAGCCGAGCCCTCGTCGGCGATTTTCTTTTTCCTTCGGCAGCCGAGCCCTCGTCGGCGATTTTTTTTCCTTCGGCAGCCGAGCCCTCGTCGGCGATTTTTTTCCTTCGGCAGCCGAGCCCTCGTCGGCGATTTTTTTCCTTCGGCAGCCGAGCCCTCGTCGGCCATTTTTTTTTCCTTCGGCAGCCGAGCCCTCGTCAAAGAAAGAAAAGGTCCCCGGCAGCCGAGCCCTCGTCGGCGATTTTTTTCCCTTCGGCAGCCGAGCCCTCGTCGGCGATTTTTTTCCTTCGGCAGCCGAGCCCTCGTCGGCGATTTTTTTCCTTCGGCAGCCGAGCCCTCGTTGGCGATTTTTTTTCCTTCGGCAGCCGAGCCCTCGTCGGCGATTTTTTTTCCTTCGGCAGCCGAGCCCTGGTCGGCGATTTTTTTTCCTTCGGCAGCAGAGCCCTCGACGGCGATTTTTTTTCCTTCGGCAACCGAGCCCTCGTCGAAGAAAGAAAAGGTATCCGGCAGCCGAGCCCTCGTCGGCGATTTTTTTCCTTCGGCAGCCGAGCCCTCGTCGGCGATTTTTTTCCTTCGGCAGCTGAGCCCTCGTCGAAGAAAGAAAAGGTCCCCGGCAGCCGAGCCCTCGTCGGCGATTTTTTTCCCTTCGGCAGCCGAGCCCTCGTCGGCGATTTTTTTTCCTTCGGCAGCCGAGCCCTCGTCGGCGATTTTTTTCCTTCGGCAGCCGAGCCCTCGTCGAAGAAAGAAAAGGTCCCCGGCAGCCGAGCCCTCTTCGGCAATTTTTTTCCTTCGGCAGCCGAGCCCTTGTCGGCGATTTTTTTTCCTTCGGCAGCCGAGCCCTCGTCGAAGAAAGAAAATGTCCCCGGCAGCCGAGCCCTCGTCGGCGATTTTTTTCCCTTCGGCAGCCGAGCCCTCGTCGGCGATTTTTTTTTCCTTCGGCAGCCGAGCCCTCGTCGGCGATTTTTTTCCTTCGGCAGCCGAGCCCTGGTCGGTGATTTTTTTTCCTTCGGCAGCAGAGCCCTCGACGGCGATTTTTTTTCCTTCGGCAACCGAGCCGTCGTCGAAGAAAGAAAAGGTCCCCGGCAGCCGAGCCGTCGTCGGCGATTTTTTTCCCTTCGGCAGCCGAGACCTCGTCGGCGATTTTTTTCCTTCGGCAGCCGAGCCCTCGTCGAAGAAAGAAAAGGTCCCCAGCAGCCGAGCCCTCGTCGGCGATTTTTTTCCCTTCGGCAGCCGAACCCTCGTCGGCGATTTTTTTCCCTTCGGCAGCCGAACCCTCGTCGGCGATTTTTTTCCTTCGGCAGCCGAGCCCTCGTCGAAGAAAGAAAAGGTCCCCGGCAGCCGAGCCCTCTTCGGCAATTTTTTTCCTTCAGCAGCCGAGCCCTCGTCGGCGATTTTTTTCCTTCGGCAGCTGAGCCCTCGTCGAAGAAAGAAAAGGTCCCCGGCAGCCGAGCCCTCGTCGGCGATTTTTTTCCTTAGGCAGCCGAGCCATCGTCGAAGAAAGAAAAGGTCCCCGGCAGCCGAGCCCTCGTCGGCGATTTTTTTCCTTCGGCAGCCGAGCCCTCGTCGGCGATTTTTTTCCTTCGGCAGCCGAGCCTTCTTCGGCGATTTTTTTCCTTCGGCAGCCGAGCCCTCGTCGGCGATTTTTTTCCTTCGGCAGCCGAGCCCTCGTCGGCCATTTTTTTTTCCTTCGGCAGCTGAGCCCTCGTCAAAGAAAGAAAAGGTCCCCGGCAGCCGAGCCCTCGTCGGCGATTTTTTTCCTTCGGCAGCCGAGCCCTCGTCGGCGATTTTTTTCCTTCGGCAGCCGAGCCCTCGTCGGCGATTTTTTTCCTTCGGCAGCCGAGCCCTCGTCGGCGATTTTTTTCCTTCGGCAGCCGAGCCCTCGTCGGCGATTTTTTTCCTTCGGCAGCCGAGCCCTCGTCGGCGATTTTTTTCCTTCGGCAGCCGAGCCCTCGTCGGCGATTTTTTTCCTTCGGCAGCCGAGCCCTCGTCGGCGATTTTTTTCCTTCGGCAGCCGAGCCCTCGTCGGCGATTTTTTTTCCTTCGGCAGCCGAGCCCTCGTCGGCGATTTTTTTCCTTCGGCAGCCGAGCCCTCGTCGGCCATTTTTTTCCTTCGGCAGCTGAGCCCTCGTCGAAGACAGAAAATGTCCCCGGCAGCCGAGCCCTCGTCGGCGATTTTTTTCCCTTCGGCAGCCGAGCCCTGGTCGGCGATTTTTTTTCCTTCGGCAGCAGAGCCCTCGACGGCGATTTTTTTTCCTTCGGCAACCGAGCCGTCGTCGAAGAAAGAAAAGGTCCCCGGCAGCCGAGCCCTCGTCGGCGATTTTTTTTCCTTCGGCAGCCGAGCCCTCGTCGGCGATTTTTTTCCCTTCGGCAGCCGAGCCCTCGTCGGCGATTTTTTTCCTTCGGCAGCCGAGCCCTCGTCGGCGATTTTTTTTCCTTCGGCAGCCGAGCCCTCGTCGGCGATTTTTTTCCTTCGGCAGCCGAGCCCTCGTCGGCGATTTTTTTCCTTCGGCAGCCGAGCCCTCGTCGAAGAAAGAAAAGGTCCCCGGCAGGCGATCCCTCGTCGGCGATTTTTTTCCTTCGGCAGGCGATCCCTCGTCGGCGATTTTTTTCCTTCGGCAGCCGAGCCCTCGTCGAAGAAAGAAAAGGTCCCCGGCAGGCGATCCCTCGTCGGCGATTTTTTTCCTTCGGCAGCCGAGCCCTCGTCGAAGAAAGAAAAGGTCCCCGGCAGGCGATCCCTCGTCGGCGATTTTTTTCCTTCGGCAGGCGATCCCTCGTCGGCGATTTTTTTCCTTCGGCAGCCGAGCCCTCGTCGAAGAAAGAAAAGGTCCCCGGCAGCCGAGCCCTCGTCGGCGATTTTTTTCCTTAGGCAGCCGAGCCATCGTCGAAGAAAGAAAAGGTCCCCGGCAGCCGAGCCCTCGTCGGCGATTTTTTCCCTTCGGCAGCCGAGCCCTCGTCGGCGATTTTTTTCCTTAGGCAGCCGAGCCATCGTCGAAGAAAGAAAAGGTCCCCGGCAGCCGAGCCCTCGTCGGCGATTTTTTTCCTTCGGCAGCCGAGCCCTCGTCGGCGATTTTTTTCCTTCGGCAGCCGAGCCCTCGTCGGCGATTTTTTTTCCTTCGGCAGCCGAGCCCTCTTCGGCGATTTTTTTCCTTCGGCAACCGAGCCCTCGTCGAAGAAAGAAAAGGTCCCCGGGAGCCGAGCCCTCTTCAGCGATTTTTTTCCTTCGGCAGCCGAGCCCTCGTCGAAGAAAGAAAAGGTCCCGGGCAGCCGAGCCCTCGGCGATTTTTTTCCTTCGGCAGCCGAGCCCTCGTCGGCAATTTTTTTCCTTCGGCAGCTGAGCCCTCGTCGGCGATTTTTTTCCTTCGGCAGCCGAGCCCTCGTCGAAGAAAGAAAAGATCCCGGCAGCCGAGCCCTCGTCGGCGATTTTTTTCCTTCGGCAGCCGAGCCCTCGTTGGCGATTTTTTTTCCTTAGGCAGCCGAGCCATCGTCGAAGAAAGAAAAGGTCCCCGGCAGCCGAGCCCTCGTCGGCGATTTTTTTCCTTAGGCAGCCGAGCCATCGTCGAAGAAAGAAAAGGTCCCCGGCAGCCGAGCCCTCGTCGGCGATTTTTTTCCTTCGGCAGCCGAGCCCTCGTCGGCGATTTTTTCCTTCGGCAGCCGAGCCCTCGTCGGCGATTTTTTTTCCTTCGGCAGCCGAGCCCTCTTCGGCGATTTTTTTTCCTTCGGCAGCCGAGCCCTCGTCGGCGATTTTTTTCCTTCGGCAGCCGAGCCCTCGTCGAAGAAAGAAAAGGTCCCCGGCAGCCGAGCCCTCGTCGGCGATTTTTTTCCTTCGGCAGCCGAGCCCTCGTCGAAGAAAGAAAAGGTCCCGGGCAGCCGAGCCCTCGTCGGCGATTTTTTTCCTTCGGCAGCCGAGCCCTCGTCGAAGAAAGAAAAGGTCCCCGGCAGCCGAGCCCTCGTCGGCGATTTTTTTTCCTTCGGCAGCCGAGCCCTCGTCGAAGAAAGAAAAGGTCCCGGGCAGCCGAGCCCTCGTCGGCGATTTTTTTCCTTCGGCAGCCGAGCCCTCGTCGAAGAAAGAAAAGGTCCCGGGCAGCCGAGCCCTCGTCGGCGATTTTTTTTCCTTCGGCAGCCGAGCCCTCGTCGGCGATTTTTTTCCTTCGGCAGCCGAGCCCTCGTCGGCGATTTTTTCCTTCGGCAGCCGAGCCCTCGTCGGCGATTTTTTTCCTTCGGCAGCCGAGCCCTCGTCGGCGATTTTTTTCCTTCGGCAGCCGAGCCATCGTCGAAGAAAGAAAAGGTCCCCGGCAGCCGAGCCCTCGTCGGCGATTTTTTTCCTTCGGCAGCCGAGCCCTCGTCGGCGATTTTTTTCCTTCGGCAGCCGAGCCCTCGTCGGCGATTTTTTTTTCCTTCGGCAGCCGAGCCCTCTTCGGCGATTTTTTTCCTTCGGCAGCCGAGCCCTCGTCGGCGATTTTTTTCCTTCGGCAGCCGAGCCCTCGTCGAAGAAAGAAAAGGTCCCCGGCAGCCGAGCCCTCGTCGGCGATTTTTTTTCCTTCGGCAGCCGAGCCCTCGTCGAAGAAAGAAAAGGTCCCGGGCAGCCGAGCCCTCGTCGGCGATTTTTTTCCTTCGGCAGCCGAGCCCTCGTCGAAGAAAGAAAAGGTCCCGGGCAGCCGAGCCCTCGTCGGCGATTTTTTTCCTTCGGCAGCCGAGCCCTCGTCGGCGATTTTTTTCCTTCGGCAGCCGAGCCCTCGTCGGCGATTTTTTTCCTTCGGCAGCCGAGCCCTCGTCGGCGATTTTTTTCCTTCGGCAGCCGAGCCCTCGTCGGCGATTTTTTCCTTCGGCAGCCGAGCCCTCGTCGGCGATTTTTTTCCTTCGGCAGCCGAGCCCTCGTCGGCGATTTTTTTCCTTCGGCAGCCGAGCCCTCGTCGGCCATTTTTTTTCCTTCGGCAGCCGAGCCCTCGTCAAAGAAAGAAAAGGTCCCCGGCAGCCGAGCCCTCGTCGGCGATTTTTTTCCTTCGGCAGCCGAGCCTTCGTCGGCGATTTTTTTCCTTCGGCAGCCGAGCCCTCGTCGAAGAAAGAAAAGGTCCCCGGTAGCCGAGCCCTCTTCGGCGATTTTTTTCCTTCGGCAGCCGAGCCCTCGTCGAAGAAAGAAAAGGTCCCCGGCAGCCGAGCCCTCTTCGGCGATTATTTTACTTCGGCAGCCGAGCCCTCGTCGAAGAAAGAAAAGGTCCCCGGCAGCCGAGCCCTCGTCGGCGATTTTTTTCCTTCGGCAGCCGAGCCCTCGTCGGCGATTTTTTTCCTTCGGCAGCCGAGCCCTCGTCGGCGATTTTTTTTCCTTCGGCAACCGAGCCCTCGTCGAAGAAAGAAAAGGTCCCCGGTAGCCGAGCCCTCGTCGGCGATTTTTTTCCTTCGGCAGCCGAGCCCTCGTCGGCGATTTTTTTCCTTCGGCAGCCGAGCCCTCGTCGGCGATTTTTTTCCTTCGGCAGCCGAGCCCTCGTCGGCGATTTTTTTCCTTCGGCAGCCGAGCCCTCGTCGGCGATTTTTTCCTTCGGCAGCCGAGCCCTCGTCGGCCATTTTTTTTTCCTTCGGCAGCCGAGACCTCGTCAAAGAAAGAAAAGGTCCCCGGCAGGCGATCCCTCGTCGGCGATTTTTTTCCTTCGGCAGCCGAGCCCTCGTCGGCGATTTTTTTCCTTCGGCAGCCGAGCCCTCGTCGGCGATTTTTTTTCCTTCGGCAGCAGAGCCCTCGACGGCGATTTTTTTTTCCTTCGGCAACCGAGCCCTCGTCGAAGAAAGAAAAGGTCCCCGGCAGCCGAGCCCTCTTCGGCGTTTTTTTTTACTTCGGCAGCCGAGCCCTCGTCGAAGAAAGAAAAGGTCCCCGGCAGCCGAGCCCTCGTCGGCGATTTTCTTCCTTCGGCAGCCGAGCCCTCGTCGGCGATTTTCTTCCTTCGGCAGCCGAGCCCTCGTCGGCGATTTTCTTCCTTCGGCAGCCGAGCCCTCGTCGGCGATTTTCTTCCTTCGGCAGCCGAGCCCTCGTCGGCGATTTTCTTCCTTCGGCAGCCGAGCCCTCGTCGGCGATTTTCTTCCTTCGGCAGCCGAGCCCTCGTCGGCGATTTTCTTCCTTCGGCAGCCGAGCCCTCGTCGGCCATTTTTTTTTCCTTCGGCAGCCGAGCCCTCGTCAAAGAAAGAAAAGGTCCCCGGCAGCCGAGCCCTCGTCGGCGATTTTTTTCCTTCGGCAGGCGATCCCTCGTCTGCGATTTTTTTCCTTCGGCAGCCGAGCCCTCGTCGGCCATTTTTTTTTCCTTCGGCAGCCGAGCCCTCGTCAAAGAAAGAAAAGGTCCCCGGCAGCCGAGCCCTCGTCGGCGATTTTTTTCCTTCGGCAGCCGAGCCCTCGTCGGCGATTTTTTTCCTTCGGCAGCCGAGCCCTCGTCGGCCATTTTTTTTTCCTTCGGCAGCCGAGCCCTCGTCAAAGAAAGAAAAGGTCCCCGGCAGCCGAGCCCTCGTCGGCGATTTTTTTCCTTCGGCAGGCGATCCCTCGTCTGCGATTTTTTTCCTTCGGCAGCCGAGCCCTCGTCGGCCATTTTTTTTTCCTTCGGCAGCCGAGCCCTCGTCAAAGAAAGAAAAGGTCCCCGGCAGCCGAGCCCTCGTCGGCGATTTTTTTCCTTCGGCAGCCGAGCCCTCGTCGGCGATTTTTTTCCTTCGGCAGCCGAGCCCTCGTCGGCGATTTTTTTCCTTCGGCAGCCGAGCCCTCCCTCGTCGGCGATTTTTTTCCTTCGGCAGGCCGAGCCCTCGTCGGCGATTTTTTTTTCCTTCGGCAGCCGAGCCCTCGTCGAAGAAAGAAAAGGTCCCCGGCAGCCGAGCCCTCTTCGGCGATTTTTTTCCTTCGGCAGCCGAGCCCTCGTCGGCGATTTTTTTCCTTCGGCAGCTGAGCCCTCGTCGAAGAAAGAAAAGGTCCCCGGCAGCCGAGCCCTCGTCGGCGATTTTTTTCCCTTCGGCAGCCGAGCCCTCGTCGGCGATTTTTTTCCTTCGGCAGCCGAGCCCTCGTCGGCGATTTTTTTCCTTCGGCAGCCGAGCCCTCGTCGAAGAAAGAAAAGGTTCCCAGCAGCAGAGCCCTCGTCGGCGATTTTTTTCCCTTCGGCAGCCGAGCCCTCGTCGGCGATTTTTTTTCCTTCGGCAGCCGAGCCATCGTCGAAGAAAGAAAAGGTCCCCGGCAGCCGAGCCCTCGTCGGCGATTTTTTTCCTTCGGCAGCCGAGCCCTCGTCGGCGATTTTTTTCCTTCGGCAGCCGAGCCCTCGTCGGCGATTTTTTTCCTTCGGCAGCCGAGCCCTCGTCGAAGAAAGAAAATGTCCCCGGCAGCCGAGCCCTCGTCGGCGATTTTTTTCCCTTCGGCAGCCGAGCCCTCGTCGGCGATTTTTTTCCCTTCGGCAGCCGAGCCCTCGTCGGCGATTTTTTTCCCTTCGGCAGCCGAGCCCTCGTCGGCGATTTTTTTCCCTTCGGCAGCCGAGCCCTCGTCGGCGATTTTTTTTCCTTCAGGCAACCGAGCCTTCGTCGAAGAAAGAAAAGGTCCCCGGCAGCCGAGCCCTCGTCGGCGATTTTTTTCCCTTCGGCAGCCGAGCCCTCGTCGGCGACTTTTTTCCTTCGGCAGCCGAGCCCTGGTCGGCGATTTTTTTTCCTTCGGCAGCCGAGCCCTCGTCGGCGATTTTTTTCCTTCGGCAGCCGAGCCCTCGTCGAAGAAAGAAAAGGTCCCCGGCAGCCGAGCCCTCTTCGGCAATTTTTTTCCTTCAGCAGCCGAGCCCTTGTCGGCGATTTTTTTTCCTTCGGCAGCCGAGCCCTCGTCGAAGAAAGAAAATGTCCCCGGCAACCGAGCCCTCGTCGGCGATTTTTTTTCCCTTCGGCAGCCGAGCCCTCGTCGAAGAAAGAAAAGGTCCCCGGCAGCCGAGCCCTCGTCGGCGATTTTTTTCCTTCGGCAGCCGAGCCCTCGTCGAAGAAAGAAAAGGTTCCCAGCAGCAGAGCCCTCGTCGGCTATTTTTTTCCCTTCGGCAGCTGAGCCCTCGTCGGCGACGTTTTTCCTTCGGCAGCCGAGCCCTCGTCGGCGATTTTTTTCCTTCGGCAGCCGAGCCATCCTCGAAGAAAGAAAAGGTCCCCGGCAGCCGAGCCCTCGTCGGCCATTTTTTTCCTTCGGCAGCCGAGCCCTCGTCGGCCATTTTTTTCCTTCGGCAGCCGAGCCCTCGTCGGCCATTTTTTTTCCTTCGGCAGCCGAGCCCTCGTCGGCCATTTTTTTCCTTCGGCAGCCGAGCCCTGGTCGGGCCATTTTTTTCCTTCGGCAAGCCGAGCCCTGGTCGGCCATTTTTTTCCTTCGGCAGCCGAGCCCCTGGTCGGCGATTTTTTTCCTTCGGCAGCCGAGCCCTGGTCGGCGATTTTTTTCCTTCGGCAGCCGAGCCCTGGTCGGCGATTTTTTTCCTTCGGCAGCCGAGCCCTGGTCGGCGATTTTTTTTCCTTCGGCAGCCGAGCCCTGGTCGGCGATTTTTTTCCTTCGGCAGCCGAGCCCTGGTCGGCGATTTTTTTCCTTCGGCAGCCGAGCCCTGGTCGGCGATTTTTTTCCTTCGGCAGCCGAGCCCTGGTCGGCGATTTTTTTCCTTCGGCAGCCGAGCCCTGGTCGGCGATTTTTTTCCTTCGGCAGCCGAGCCCTGGTCGGCGATTTTTTTCCTTCGGCAGCCGAGCCCTGGTCGAAGAAAGAAAAGGTCCCCGGCAGCCGGGCCCTCGTCAGCGAAAGAAAAGGTCCCCGGCCGCCGGGCCCTCGTCGAGCAAAGAAACGGTCCCCGGCCGCCGGGCCCTCGTCGAGCAAAGAAACGGTCCCCCGGCCGCCGGGCCCTCGTCGAGCAAAGAAACGGTCCCCGGCCCGCCGGGCCCTCGTCGAGCAAAGAAACGGTCCCCGGCCGCCGGGCCCTCGTCGAGCAAAGAAACGGTCCCCGGCCGCCGGGCCCTCGTCGAGCAAAGAAACGGTCCCCGGCCGCCGGGCCCTCGTCGAGCAAAGAAACGGTCCCCGGCCGCCGGGCCCTCGTCGAGCAAAGAAAAGGTCCCCGGCCGCCGGGCCCTCGTCGAGCAAAGAAAAGGTCCCCGGCCGCCGGGCCCTCGTCGAACAAAGAAAAGGTCCCCGGCCGCCGGGCCCTCGTCGAACAAAGAAAAGGTCCCCGGCCGCCGGGCCCTCGTCGAACAAAGAAAAGGTCCCCGGCCGCCGGGCCCTCGTCGAACAAAGAAAAGGTCCCCGGCCGCCGGGCCCTCGTCGAACAAAGAAAAGGTCCCCGGCCGCCGGGCCCTCGTCGAACAAAGAAAAGGTCCCCGGCCGCCGGGCCCTCGTCGAACAAAGAAAAGGTCCCCGGCCGCCGGGCCCTCGTCGAACAAAGAAAAAGGTCCCCGGCCGCCGGGCCCTCGTCGAACAAAGAAAAGGTCCCCGGCCGCCCGGCCCTCGTCGAACAAAGAAAAGGTCCCCGGCCGCTCCGGCCCTCGTCGAACAAAGAAAAGGTCCCCGGCCGCCCGGCCCTCGTCGTAGTAATGGTCCCCGGCCGCCCGGCCCTCGTCGTAGTAATGGTCCCCGGCCGCCCGGCCCTCGTCGTAGTAATGGTCCCCGGCCGCCCGGCCCTCGTCGTAGTAATGGTCCCCGGCCGCCCGGCCCTCGTCGTAGTAATGGTCCCCGGCCGCCCGGCCCTCGTCGACAATTTTTTCTCCAGCAGCCGATCTGTTGTCGACAATTTTTTCTCCGGCAGCCAAAACCTCGTCCAATTCTAATTTTATTTTATTTTTTCTAATTGCCTGACAAACATTTCTGTCTCCAACCTGCAAGAGACCATTAGAAAGCTAAACCACATAACCCTACAAGGTGTCATGGTTTAACCCCAGCCATCAACTAAACACCACGCAGCCGCTCACTCACTCCCCTCCACCCAATGGGATGGGGGAGAAAATTGGGAAAAGAAGCAAAACCCGTGGGTTGAGATAAGAACAGTTTAATAGAACAGAAAAGAGGAAACTAATAATGATAAAGATAACACTAATAAAATGACAACAGTAGTAATGAAAGGATTGGAATGTACAAATGATGCGCAGTGCAATTGCTCACCACCCGCTGACCGACACCCAGCCAGTCCCCGAGCGGCGATTCCCCGCCCGCACATCCCTGTTCCTATACTAGATGGGACGTCACATGGTATGGAATACCCCGTTGGCCAGTTTGGGTCAGGTGCCCTGCCTGTGTCCTGTGCCAACTTCTTGTGCCCCTCCAGCTTTCTCACTGGCTGGGCATGAGAAGCTGAAAAATCCTTGACTTTAGTCTAAACACTACTGAGCGACAACTGAAAACATCAGTTATCAACATTCTTCGCATACTGAACTCAAAACATAGCACTGTACCAGCTACTAGGAAGACAGTTAAATCTATCCCAGCTGAAACTAGGACACAAGGTTACACACATTCACAACACACCACTCATTCAGATCACAGACACACTAGCCCTCACTCTCAACTAACCCATCCTACCGCCTAAGGACATCAAGGGGCCATCGCCCCTTACCCGCAGCACCCGGGGCCTCAAAAATCGCCTTGCCTGCAAAACCCCCGGCCCCAGTCCAACCTCCGTCAAAGCTCCCCACAAACTACCCTTCCATTACACCAGTGTTTCAACACACACCATCTCCACCACACGTAGATTTTCAACCTGATCCTTAGCTTTCATAGTGGCGCAAGTCACAGTCTAACCTCCATAGCAGCCACATCGCCTAAACGCGAGGTTCCTTCAATCGCCTCATGCCCCGTGATCACCTGCAAAACCAACACACAAAACTGTTGAATAGACACTTCACCCTCGGCATAAAAAAACCTCCACAGCTCCAATCTCCTGCTTCCCACCTATTCCAAAACCAAAAACCTCAATGCCTTAACCATTTCTAGAAGCTTACCACAAAATGTCCGCATAAAAAATATTAACACCAATGCCCGCTTACTGCCTTACTATATTCTACCTCACAATCCACTTGCAATCCACTGCACTACTCACATGCAATGACCCAAAAATCATTTAACCCTCAATGCTAAAAATCTAGGCATATCAACATTTCACCCATAGACTCTTATCGCTGTTCCACCTACCCCTGACTCTACATGCCCGGGCAGAGCAGCTCCAAGCCAAACACACCCGTGCACAAACACACACAACACAGAACACTACAAACAAGGTGATTCAAAGAGAGAGAAAACTCTCAGCAAGAAGAAGGACTCCCGGACGGGAGGTGCCGTCTGGCAAGATGACCTACATCATCCAAAACCATGAAGCGAGGAGGCTCTATGACAGCCCCAAAGAAGAAGAGGCAAAAGCAACGGCCCGTTACAAGATGGTACTGTCAAAGCCAAGATGACAGATCCTTAAGAAGCCCGTCATCAAGACCTAGGAACATCAAGATGCAGGGAAGAACTCCCAGTCCACGACAACAAACGGCTAGAGAGCAGAGCTGCCAAAGCAGCCTGGAAGAGCGCCGCAAAAGAGAACCAGCTGGTACCTTCTGACACCCATCCACACTTCAGAGCTCCGAGCACAAGAAAAGAAGCACCCGATTGGCACAGTGCCGATGAATAAGGGCATTCGAGACCCTAGGGATGGTGACCGAAGTGCATGCCGTGCTCCCTGAGCACAAAGACTGATGATGGCATTGAAAGCCAAGGAAGGTCGAAGGCACAGAAGACAGACTACACAATCTACACACCACCGCGGACACAGGCTGGAACTGCCCTGCCTGGCACACGCTGGTCTCATGCTGAAAAGCAACCCGCTCCCTTCACCTGCCCAAAGGGGACTGCTTTGGGACAGCCCTCTCTCCTGCACTAACTGTAAAACCCCTCCCTGCAATTCCCAGCTGTGTCCCTCCCTCCCAGCCTCTCCCCAGCCCGGGTCCCTCAACTTAGCTTTCAAAGGGCCAAGGGTCCAAATCCGTCCTCTGCAAAAAACACACCGGCTAACTGGGATGTTCCTCAAAGGGACACATTGGTCTTCAACATCTACTATAGAACAAGCACACAAAAAAAACCAAACCAGGAAAGGGAGTAAGCATCCTGCCGGTCAACGCCAACTACGTCCCCAACTCCCCCCTCCTCACAAGTGCCACCGTGTTCACTTCCCCGCTCATTCCAGAGTCAGACCCTGCAGCCATCATCACTCGTGGTACCTAAGGTACCAAGACACACCAAATTAGCATGGCGCTCATGAGAAGTCATCGGCCCCACGCTCCTCCTCACTAATCCACAGCTTTCCTCAAACGCTCATCCAATTCAAAGATAGCCCACACAGCACCTCCAAAACAGAAGGTAAATGCTTAACCAAGCAGCCGCATAATACTTTGCTATTCAACACTGACCCGGCCGACAACCGCCTCACCTTCTCGCACCGCTCATTGGCATGCAGCTTTGCAGGAGAGCTTATAGCAGACTTCACAGTACGTAAAGGGTGCCTATAAGAAACCTGGAGAGGCACTTTTTACAAGGGTGTACAGCAATAGGACAAGGTGGTAACGACTTTAGTCCTAAAGAGGGTACATTTACTTTAGGTGTTAGGAAGAAGTTTCTCACTATGGGTGGTGAGGCACTGGAACGGGTTGCCCAGAGAACCTGCGGATGCGCCCTCCCTGGAAGCATTCAAGACCAGGTCAGATGGGGCTTTGAGCAACCTGGTCTCGCGGAAGGTGTCCCTACCCATTGCTGGGGGGGTTGGAACCAGGGGATCTTTATGGTCCCTTCCAACCCAAACCATTCTATGACATCCAAATTCAACTGCAAAACTCATCTGAGAAAGGCTGGTGAACCCTCCTCCCTCTCCCCACCAGTCTCAAGACTTTAGAAACCCCTTTTCTTCTTCTCAACTGTCAGGAAAGGAACCCCACTGCTTCCTGACACCTCCTGCCCTCAATTTGCACCCCTGAACCCCCTTCAGTGGCTCCTCCTCAGGAGACGCTCTTCTGAGCCACATCCCAAATTCTGGGGGCACCTCCTAACCTACAACTTCCCAGAGACTCTGAGCTCTGCCACATGCCCACAAAATAAACTTAAGTGCTAAGGTTTATAATCTACAAGGGGCCTGCCACAAGCTGCAAAGGTTCTACAATCAACATGGCATTCTGTGGGCAATGAGGAAAGGCGACAAGGCATGCTAGACCCTGAAAGGCACTGTGCCTCATGGCCCTTCTGCTTTCTTCAGAAATACTAAAACTCCATATACAGATACATACAAGATGCTCACCCTAACCCCTGCTAAACAATGTTACCATCAGTCCTGTTAAGAGAAAAATCAGCAACTTACACAGCATACAGCAAAACTGGTGAAAAAAACAAGGTTCTGTTTTCAATACAGTTGGAAATTCCAGGAAAACACAATGCATGAAGAATTAAAAAGAAAAAAAAAAACCAAACAATGCATACTGTTAAACCATCTTTCTACCCCTGAACACTCAAAACAAAATTACTGACCTCAAAAAAAGAAAGAAAAAAAAAGCTGCATACAAGCGTTACTTTCTACTACACATGCTACTGAACCTTGACTGGTCCTGAAGCTCTTACCTCAGGCAGACACCTCTTCCCAAAAGACTGAGCCAGCTCAAAAGCTGTAAAGGACTCAAAAAACAACCAAGCACCAACACCAAAAAAACCCAGAAGCACAATAAGCTCCCCTATCAGAAGCTGTGGCTCAAATACCCCGAGCCTCCGCCCACCACCCTTAGCACAATCACCTGGGAAAGGGGAAGGGCAAACCACCAGAAGTTATAAAGTCAGCTGGAGGAGCAGCAGCACTGTTCTCACCTGCCTTAAATTTACAGCAAGCAAAGCCCTGAACAGAGAAAGTAACCCCTCCAGGAAATGACACTACTTGCTCCTGTACTACAGCTCTATCTATTGCATCAGCAATGTGACCAGGTAGGGAATTAAACTTAATTTTTCTGGGGTGTAGATAGAAAACAATAGATGTCCTTCTAAACTATGTAAGAAACTAGCTCATTAAATGCAGTGACAATGTTGTTATCAAAATTGATGTGCTTTAGTTTCCTATAAAAAAGCCAAAACTCTCTGGGGTTATGCTTCATTTCTAGCAAGACTGTGCATACCACCTAACTTCTACCAGAACTACCTTCTGGATAGGAATGAATCAAAAAGCAGAATTAGATCCCTTAAGAATTCCATCTCCAAAATATCTCTGGTTGCAAAATAAATTATTTACTGTGAATAGCCAATGATTCAGAGTCACCCTGAGCGTGTCTCCAACTGACTCCCTTAACAGAGGTACAAGAGTCCCAAAGCGCAAAAGACACCAAAAAACATGGAAATACATGGGGGGGACCAGGCAGCAGCCATGCCCCACAAGGACAGGCCTGGGAGGGGGGGAAACGATGCCCCCTGCAGTCACGCAGCAAAGTGTCAGCAGAAGCCACACCCCCTGCGGTTCACGTGGGGACAGCAGCCACAAATGGCACCAAGAAAACACGGAACTTCAGGGATACACGGTGGGTGGGGGGAAGGGGGTGACGCCCCCACCAATCGGCATGGGAAAAAAACTCACATGGAAGGTGGGTTAGATGGATAGTTTGGGGTGGTAAGATATGCGCGCAAGAACACGCACAGGCTGGGGGGGGCATGCATGAGGTTTACCTTCACCAGGGGCTCCACCCAGGTAATCCACAGCAGGTAAACTCGTCTGGGATAATCTGCAACAGCAATTCCACTCTGGGTTCTTGACCCAACGCCAGATAACCCACACTGCCTGCCCCATGGAGGGGGTGCTTCCCACTGGATGGGGCATCTGCTGAGCATCACCACACCCTTACGACAACACATCTTAAAAATTAAATCACAAATTGTATTTCAGCATATTAAAAAAATAACACCAAATGAGTAGAGGAATTCCAGCAAAGGGAGAGGCTAGCAGGTGCCCTAATTAGGACTCAAGCTAAACAGGTCAGCTCACAATACAACACATCCTTTAGAAGGTAGACTGATGAAAACTGGTTTGCTGCTAGATAACTGTGTAAGTGACATTTGATAAATGATCATATATTAACATTATGGTTGAAACAGTAGACAAAGGGTAGCTGGGGACATAATTACAAAAGTGTAGTCAAGTGATTAACTAGTAATTATTCATAAGTTTTGCAGTTCTTTGCTCTTATGACTAGATGTTCCTGTACGCTAGATGAGAACAATGCTGAAACTGACCACATGTGATTGAAACTGCGTTAAGCTTCAAGATCAAAGAACAAGGACAAGAATAAAGACTTCAAGGACAGCCAACAAGAACTTCAGATGGGTCGGTGGTCGTAAAAGCAGCCCTTTGCCTCAAATGGATCCTTCATTGCGCATGATCGGATGTAGGCAGTACTATGATAATCAGTCGCCATCATTTTTATGTATAAGTATACTAATCTGATTAATATGCAATTAATTATTCTATATAACCTGTTTGTGCTAAAGCTGTGGCATGCACGCTAGGTGCATGCCCCGTGCATCCAGCGCTGCAATAAAGAATGCCTGGTTTCTAAAATTCCAAAATAAGTCTTAGAGAGCTTCTTCGACCGGCTTTTCAGTATCAGAGGTACAAGGGAGGAAAGAAAAAAAAAGCAGCAGTGTGGGAAAGAGAGGGGGCCAGGGGAGAGGCAGGGAGGGATCAGAACGCAGAAGAGGGGAGAGAGACAGGGCCCGGGGCTCACCACAGCTCTTGTTCTTGGCGCTGCCAGGAGAATTTGCCAGTTCAGACGCTTCTTTCTGCTCCTCTCCCCTTCTGTAACTCCGGCTGCATGGCCGTCCTGCCCCTAGGAGAACATGTCTCACAGATCTTGCAAGACGAGGCTTCCTAGGCATGGAGCCTTGCTCGCCCGCACGCCACGTGGCTGTACCGCACCATCGGTGCTGCATACGGACCCTGCGGTGCACCCTGGTGGTCTGACTTGCTGTGGACTACGAAGAGGGATCCTTCCACACACGGGGAGGCAGGCTCCCTCTTGCCTGCAGCGGGAGGCAGCTGCCAGCCGGGTGGCTGGCCGGCCTTCCATTTCTTCTTCTCTACCTTTCTCTGGCCTCTCCAGCTTCAGCCGCAGCAGCTACTGCCCACAGCCGGTAAGTGCCCTGCCTGTCCCTTTGTGCTCCCGTGCAGCGCCACGCCGCGCAGAGAGGGAGGCCAGGCAGAGACAGCCCATGCAAGCTTTCCTTTCAGGCGCCGTTTCATTACCGGGAGGAAGCAACGAGCGTGGCGGCACCTCCCACCGGTGCCGCATTGCCATTACCGTCGGACAGCACGTGCAGGACAGGGGCAGCCCCACGAACTCACAGCCTCCGAGCTGCAGTACCGAACATAGGGTCGCAGGGTGGCAGCGGCGACCGCTTGGCATGACGCGCCAGCGCGCATGCGCGGCAACCGAGCTGCTGTACAGCGTTCTGGTTGCCAGTCAACACCAGGAGGTCAGCAAAAGGCGCTACCGTGCATGCGAAGCTCCCGAACACCAGTACCCGCGTTTTGATTGCCAGGCAAGAGCAGCCGCGCCATAAACGGCCCCACCGCTCATGCGCGATTGCCCAGAACTATGTCGCGATTTGGTTGCCAAGCAACAACAGCGCGAGCTGTAAACACGCCACGGCGCATGCGCGGCTGCCGAGACGCTGTACTGCATTTTACTCGCTAGGAAACAGAAGGATCGCGGTAAAGCGCACCATGAGGTTTTCCGTCTCTGGAAAACACAGATCCCCAGGGCTGTTGTGCTTGTAGATAGGGCGCCAAGGGACCGTGAATACCATCAACAGCTTTCACGGATAGGCCCATGCTTGTGGGAGAAGGAGCCGGACGTGTGCCTTTTCGGCAAGAGGCTCTGCCGAAGTCTAGAGCCGACATATGTTCCGTCTCTGGGAAAGTAGAGATCCGCAGAGCTCTTGCGCTGTAGATAGGGAGCCAAGGGAAGGTGAAGACCATCAACAGCTTTGAGGGCTGGCCCCATGCTTGTTGGAGAAGGAGCCGGTCTTTTGCCTTTTTGGCAAGAGGCTCTGCCAAAGTCGAGCGCCACGAGATGTTCTGTCACAGGGAAAGAACAGATCCAAAGAGCTCTTGTGCCTGTAGATAGGTCGCCAAGGGAAGGTGAAGATCACCAACAACTCTGAGGGCTGGCCCCATGCTTGTGGGAGAAGGAGCCGGTCGTTTGCTTTTAAGGCAAGATTCTCTGCCGAAGTCGAGCGCTGCGAGATTCTTTGTCGCTAGGAAAGCACAGATGCTCAGGCCTGTTGTGCCTGTAGAAGGGAAGCCAAGGGCAGCTGAAGACCATCAAAAGCTTTGATGGGCTGGCCCTTTCCTTCTGGGAGAAGTAGCCGGACGTTTGCCTTTAAGGAAAGAGACACTGCCGAAGTTGAGCGCCACGAGATGTTCTGTCCCAGGGAAAGAACAGATCCACAGAGCTCTTGTGCCTGTAGATAGGGTGCCAAGGGAAGGTGAAGACCATCAATAGCTTTCAGGGCTGGCCCCATGCTTGTGGGAGAAGGAGTCGGACGTTTGCATTGTCGGCAAGAGGCTCTGCCGAGGTCGAGCACAACGAGATGTTCCGTCTCTGGGAAAGCACAGATCCCCAGTGCTCTTGTGCCTGTGGATAGCGTGCCAAGGGAAGGTGAAGACCATCAACATCTTTGAGGGCTGGCCCCATGCTTGTGGGAGAACGAGCCGGACGTTTGCCTTTTCGGCAAGAGGCTCTGCCGAGGTCGACCGCAACGAGATGTTGCGTCTCTGGGAAAGCACAGATGCTCAGGCCTGTTGTGCCTGTACATAGGGCGCCAGGGGACTGAAGAAGACCATCAACAGCTTTCAGGGCTGGCCCTTTCCTTCTGGGAGAAGGAGACGAACGTTTTCCTTTAAGGCAAGAGGCTCTGCCGAAGTCTAGAGCCGCCAGATGTTCCCTCTCTGGGAAAGTGCAGATCCGCAGAGCTCTTGTGCCTGTAGATAGGGCGCCAGGGCACCGTGAAGAGCAGCAACAGCTTTCAGGGCTGGGCCCTTCCTTGTGGGAGAAGGAGTCGGACGTTTGCCTTTTCGGCAAGAGGCTTTGCCGCGGCCGAGTGCCATGAGACCTTGGGTCTCTGGGAAAGCACAGATCCCCAGTGCTGTTCTGCCTGTAGATAGGGCGCCAAGGCACCGTGAAGAGAAGCAATAGCTTTCAGGTCTGGGCCCTTCCTTGTGGGAGAAGGAGCCGGACGTTTGCCTTTTCGGCAAGAGGCTCTGCCGCGACAGAGCACCATGAGATGTTCCCTCTCCGGGAAAGCACAGATCCCCAGTGCTGATGTGCCTTTAGATAGGGTGCCAGGGCACCGTGAAGAGCAGGAACAGCTTTCAGAGCTGGGGCCTTCCTTCTGGGAGAAGGATCCGGACGTTTGCCTTTTCGGCAAGAGGCTCAGCCGCGGCTGTGCGCCATGAGATGTTCCCTGTACGGGAAAGCACAGATCCCCATTGCTGTTGTTCCTGTAGATAGGGCTCTGAGGCACTGTGAAGAGCAGCAACAGCTTTGAGGGCTGAGCCCTTCCTTGTTGGAGAAGGAGCCTGATGTTTGCCTTTTTAGCAAGAGGCTCTGCTGCAGCCGAGCGCCATGAGATGTTGCGTGTCAGGGAAAGCACAGATCCCCAGTGCTGTTGTGCCCGTAGATAGGGCACCAGGGCACCGTGAAGAGCAGCAAAAGCTTTCAGGGCTGTGCCCTTCCTTGTCGGACAAGGAGCCGGACGTTTGCCTTTTCGGCAAGAGGCTCTGCCGCGGCCGAGCGCCATGAGATGTTGTGTGTCAGGGAAAGCACAGACCCCCAGTGCTGTTTTGCCTGTAGATAGGGCGCCAAGGCACCGTGAAGAGCAGCAACAGCTTTCAGGGCTGGGCCCTTCCTTGTGGGAGAAGGAGCCGGACGTTTGCCTTTTTGGCAAGACGCTCTGCCGCGGCCGAGCGCCATGAGATGTTGCGTCTCTGGGAAAGCACAGATCCCCAGTGCTGATGTGCCTGTAGATAGGGTGCCAAGGGGAGGCGAAGACCATCAACAGCTTTCAGGGCTGGCCCCATGCTTGTGGGAGAAGGAGCCGGACGTTTGCCTTTTCGGCAAGAGGCTCTGCCGAGCTCGACCTCCACGAGATGTTCCGTCTCTGGGAAAGCACAGATGCTCAGGCCTTTTTTGCCTGTACATAGGGTGCCAAGGGACCGTGGAAGACCATCAACAGGTTTCTGGGCTGGCCCTTTCCTTCTGGGAGAAGGAGCTGGACGTTTGCCTTTTCGGCAAGAGGCTCTGCCAAAGTTGAGCACCACGAGATGTTCCGTCTCAGGGGAAGCACAGATCCGCAGAGCTCTTCTGCCTGTAGATAGGGCACCAGGGGACCGTGAAGAGCAGCAACATCTTTCAGGGCTGGGCGCTTCCTTGTGGGAGAAGGAGCCGGACGTTTGCCTTTTCGGCAAGAGGCTCTGCCGAAGTCTAGAGCCGCCAGATGTTCCGTCTCTGGGAAAGCACAGATCCGCAGAACTCTTGTGCCTGTAGATATGGTGGCAAGGGAAGGTGAAGATCATCAACAGCTTTGAGGGCTGCCCCATGCTTGTGGGAGAAGGAGCTGGACGTTTGCCTTTTAAGGCAAGAGTCTCTGCCGAATTCGAGCGCCGCGAGATTTTTTGTCGCTGGGAAAGCACAGGTGCTCAGGCCTGTTGTGCCTATAGATAGGATGCCAAGGGAAGGTGAAGAACATCAACATCTTTGAGAGCTGGCCCCATGCTTGTGGGAGAAGGAGCCGGCCATTTGACTTTTCGGCAAGAGGCTCTGCCGGAGTCGATTACCATGAGATGTTCCATCTCTGGGAAAGCACAGATGCTCAGGCCTGTTGTGCCTGTAGGTAGGGCGCCAAGGGAAGCTGAAGACCATCAGTAGCTCTGAGGGCTGGCCCCTTCGTTCTGGGAGAAGGAGCCGGATGTTTGCCTTTTCGGCAAGAGGCTCTGCCAAATTCGAGCTCCACAAGATATTCCGTCTTAGGGAAAGCACAGATCCGCAGAGCTCTTGTGCTGTAGTTAGGGTGCCAAGGGACCATAGAAGACCATCAACAGATTTGAGGGCTGGCCCTTTCCTTCTGGAAGGAGCCGGACGTTTGCCTTTAAGGCAAGAGGCTCTGCCAAAAATTAGATTACGAGATGTTCCGTCTCTTGGAAAGTACAGATCCGCAGAGCTCTTGTGCCTGTAGATATGGTGCCAAAGGAAGTTTAAGACCATCAACATCTTTGAGAGCTGGCCCCATGCTTGTGGGAGAAAGAGCCGGTCGTTTGCCTTTTTGGCAAGAGGCTCTGCTGGAGTCGACCGCCACGAGATGTTCGGTCTCTGGGCAAGCACAGATGCTCAGGCCTGTTCTGCGTGTAGATATTGTGCCAAGGGACCGTGAAGACCATCAACAGCTTTCAGGGATGGCCCCTTCCTTCTGGGAGAAGGAGCCGGCGTTTGCCTTTTCAGCAAGAGGCTCTGCCGAAAATGAGTGTACGAGATGTTCCGTCTCTGGGAAAGTACAGATTCGCAGAGCTCTTGTGCCTGTACATAGGTCACCAAGGAAAGCTGAAGGCGATCAACAGGTCTGAGGGCTGGCCCCTTCGTTCTGGGAGAAGGAGCCGGATGTTTGCCTTTTCGGCAAAGGTCTCTGCCGAAGTCTAGAGCCGCCACATGTTCTGTCTCTGGGAAAGTACAGATCCGCAGAGCTCTTGTGCTGTAGATAGGGAGGCAAGGGAAGGTGAAGACCATCAACAGCTTTGAGGGCTGGCCCCATGCTTGTTGGAGAAGGAGCCGGTCTTTGCCTTTTCGACATGTGCTCAGCCAAAGTCGTGCGCCACGAGATGTTCCGTCTCAGGGAAAGCACAGATGCTCAGGCCTGTTGTGCCTGTAGATAGGACACCAAGGGAAGGTGAATAACATCAACAGCTTTGAGGGCTGGCCCCATGCTTGTGGGAGAAGGAGCCGGACGTTTGCCTTTAAGGCAAGAGTCTCTGCCGAAAATGAGAGTACGAGATGTTCCGTCTCTGGGAAAGCACAGATCCCCAGTGCTGTTGTGCCTGTAGATATGGTGCTAAGGAAAGGTGAATAACATCAACAGCTTTCAGGCCTGGCCCCTTCCTTCTGGGAGAAGGAGCCGGACGTTTGCCTTTTCGGCAAGAGGCTCTGCCGAGGTCGAGCGCCACGAGATGTTCCGTCTCTGGGAAAGCACAGATCCCCACTGATATTGTGCCTGTAGATAGGGCGCTAAGGGAAGGTGAGGACCATCAACAGCTCTGAGGGCTGGCCCCATGCTTGTGGGAGAAGGAGCCGGACGTTTGCCTTTAAGGCAAGAAACCCTGCCGAAGTCTTCGGCGCGAGATTATTTGTTGCTGGGAAAGCACAGATGCTCAGGTTTGTTGTGCCTGTAGGTAGGGTGCCAAGGGAAGCTGAAGACCATCAACAGCTCTGAGGGCTAGCCCCTTCGTTCCGGGAGAAGGAGCCGGATGTTTGCCTTTTCGGCAAGAGGCTCTGCCGAAGTCTAGAGCCTCCAGATGTTCTGTCTCTGGGACAGTACAGATCCGCAGAGCTCTTGTGCCTGTATATAGGGTGCCAAGGGAAGGTGAAGACCATCAACAGCTTTCATGGGCTGGCCCTTTCCTTCTGGGAGAAGGAGGTGGACGTTTGCCTTTAAGGCAAGAGTCTCTGCCGAAGTCGAGCACAGCGAGATACTTTG
Organism: Harpia harpyja; assembly: GCF_026419915.1. Classification (NCBI taxonomy): domain Eukaryota; kingdom Metazoa; phylum Chordata; class Aves; order Accipitriformes; family Accipitridae; genus Harpia; species Harpia harpyja. The sequence goes on from NW_026293136.1 coordinate 644,959, forward strand.
TCGCTGGGAAAGCACAGATGCTCAGGCCTGTTTTGCTTGTAGATAGAATGCCAAGGAAAGCTGAAGATGATCAACAGGTCTGAGGGCTGGCCCCTTCGTTCTGGGAGAAGGAGCTGGATGTTTACATTTTTGGCAAGAGGCTCTGCCGATAATGAGAGTACGAGATGTTCCGTCTCAGGGAAAGTACAGATCCGCAGAGCTCTTGTGCTGTAGATAGGGAGCCAAGGGAATGTGAAGACCATCAACAGCTTTGAGGGCTGGCCCCATGCTTGTTGGAGAAGGAGCCGGTCTTTTTCCTTTTCGGCAAGAGGCTCTGCCAAAGTCGAGCACCACGAGATGTTCCGTCTCTGGGAAAGCACACATCCGCAGAGCTCTTGTGCCTGTAGATAGGGTGCCAGGGCACCGTGAAGAGCAGCAAGAGCTTTCAGGGCTGGGCCCTTCCTTGTGGGAGAAGAGCCGGACGTTTGCCTTTTCGGCAAGATGCTCTGCCGCGGCAGAGTGCCATGAGATGTTCCCTCTCTGGGAAAGCACAGATCCAAATTGCTGATGTGCTTGTATATAGGATGCCAGGGCATTGTGAAGAGCAGCAACAGCTTTCAGGGCTGGGCCCTTCCTTGTGGGAGAAGGAGCCGGACGTTTGCCTTTTCGGCAAGAGGCTCTGCCGCGGCCGAGCGCCATGAGATGTTGCGTGTCAGGGAAAGCACAGATCCCCGGTGCTGTTGTGCCTGTAGATAGGGCATGAAGGGTAGGTGAAGAGCAGCAACAGCTTTGAGGGCTGGGCCCTTCCTTGTGGGACAAGGAGCTGGATGTTTGCCTTTTTGGCAAGAGGCTCTGCCAAAGTCGAGGACCACGAGATGTTGCGTCTCTGGGAAAGCACAGATCCCCAGTGCTGTTGTGCCTGTAGATAGGGAGCCAAGACACCGTGAAGAGCAGCAAGAGCTTTCAGGGCTGGGCCCTTCCTTGTGGGAGAAGGAGCCGGACGTTTGCCTTTTCGGCAAGAGGCTCTGCCGCGGCTAAGCGCCATAAGATGTTGCGTCTCTGGGAAAGCACAGATCGCAAGTGCTCTTGTGCCTGTAGATAAGGCACCAAGTGTCGGTGGAGAACAGCAACAGCTTTCAGAGCTGGGCTCTTCCTTGTTGGACAAGGAGCTGGATGTTTCCCTTTTCGGCAAGAGGCTCTGCCACAGCCGAGCGCCATGAGATGTTGCGTCTCTGCGAAAGCACAAATCGCAAGTGCTCTTGTGCCTGTAGATAAGGCACCAAGGGTCGGTGGAGAACAGCAACAGCTTTCAGAGCTGGGCTCTTCCTTGTTGGACAAGGAGCTGGATGTTTGCCTTTTCGGCAAGAGGCTCTGCCACAGCCGAGCGCCATGAGATGTTGCGTCTCTGGGAAAGCACAGATCCCCAGTGCTGTTGTGCCTGTAGATAGGGCGCCAAGGCACCGTGAAGAGCAGCAACAGATTTGAGGGCTGGCCCTATGCTTGTGGGAGAAGGAGCCGGATGTTTGCCTTTTCGGCAAGAGGCTCTGCCGCGGCTGAGCGCCATGAGATGTTCCGTCACTGGGAAAGCACAGATCCCCAGTGCTCTTGTGCCGGTAGATAGGGAGCTGAGGCACCGTGAAGAACAGCAACAGCTTTCAGGGCTGGGCCCTTCCTTTTGGGACAAGGAGCTTGACTTTTTCCTTTTCGGCAAGAGGCTCTGCCACAGCCGAGCGCCATGAGATGTTGCGTGTCAGGGAAAGCACAGATCCCCGGTGCTGTTGTGCCTGTAAATAGGGCACGAAGTGTAGGTGAAGAGCCGCAACAGCTTTGAGGCCTGGGCCCTTCGTTCTGGGAGAAGAGCCGGACGTTTGCCTTTTCGGCAAGATGCTCTGCCGCGGCAAAGTGCCATGAGATGTTCCCTCTCTGGGAAAGCACAGATCCCAATTGCTGATGTGCTTGTATATAGGATGCCAGGGCATTGTGAAGAGCAGCAACAGCTTTCAGGGCTGGGCCCTTCCTTGTGGGAGAAGGAGCCGGACGTTTGCATTTTCGGCAAGAGGCTCTGCCGCGGCCGAGCGCCATGAGATGTTCCGTCACTGGGAAAGCACAGATCGCAAGTGCTGTTGTGCCTGTAGATAGGGCGCCAAGGATCGGTGAAGAACAGCAACAGCTTTCAGAGCTGGGCCCTTCCTTGTGGGAGAAGGAGCTGGATGTTTGAATTTTCGGCAAGAGGCTGTGCCGCGGCCGAGCGCCATGAGATGTTCCGTCTCCGGGAAAGCACAGATCCCCAGTGCTGTTGTGCCTGTAGATAGGGTGCCAAGGGAAGTTGGAGACCATCAACAGCTTTCAGGGCTGGCCCCATGCTTGTGGGAGAAGGAGCCGGACGTTTGCCTTTTCAGCAAGAGGCACTGCCGAGCTCGAACGACACGAGATGTTCCGTCTCTGGGAAAGCACAGTTGCTCAGGCCTGTTCTGCCTGTAGATAGGGCGCCAGGGGACCGTGGAAGACCATCAACAGCTTTCAGGGCTGGGCCCTTCCCTGTGGGAGAAGGAGCCGGACGTTTGCCTTTTCGGCAAGAGGCTCTGCTGCGGCCGAGCGGCATGAGATGTTGCTTATCTGGGAAAGCACAGATCCCCAGTGCTGTTGTGCCTGTAGATAGGGCGCCAGGGCACTGTGAAGAGCAGCAACAGCTTTCATGGCTGGGCCCTTCCTTGTGGGACAAAGAGCCGGACGTTTAACTTTTCGGCAAGAGGCTCTGCCGCGTACGAACACCATGAGATGTTGCGTCTCTGGGAAAGCACAGATCCGCAGAGCTCTTGTGCCTGTAGATAGGGCGCCAAGGTACCGTGAAGAGCAGCAACAGCTTTCAGGGCTGGGACCTTCCTTGTGGGACATGGAGCAGGATGTTTGCCTTTTCGGCAAGAGGATCTGCCGCGGCCGAGCGCCATGAGATATTGTGTTTCAGGGAAAGCACAGATCCCCAGTGCTATTGTGCCTGTAGATAAGGCTCCAAGGCACCGTGAAGAGCAGCAAAAGCTTTCAGGGCTGGGCTCTTCCTTGTGGGAGAAGGAGCCGGACGTTTGCCTTTTGGCAAGAGGCTCTGCCGCGGCCGAGCACCATGAGATGTTGCGTCTCTGGGAAAGCACAGATCCCCAGTGCTGTTTTGCCTCTAGATAGGGCGCCAAGGCTCCGTGAAGAGCAGCAACATCTTTCAGGGCTGGGCCCTTCCTTGAGGGAGAAGGAGCCGGACGTTTGCCTTTTCGGCAAGAGGCTCTGCCGTGGCCGACTTCCATGAGACCTTGGGTCTCAGGGAAAGCACAGATCCCCAGTGCTGTTGTGCCTGTAGATAGGGCGCCAAGGCACCGTGAAGAGCAGCAATAGCTTTCAGGGCTGGCCCTATGCTTGTGGGACAATTAGCCGGACGTTTACCTTTTTGGCAAGAGGCTCTGCCGGGGCCGAGCGCCATGAGACCTTGCGTTTCTGGGAAATCACAGATCCCCAGTGCTGTTGTGCCTGCATATAGGGTGCCAGGGCACCGTGAAGAGCAACAACAGCTTTCAGGGCTGGGCCCTTCCTTGAGGGAGAAGGAGCCGGACGTTTGCCTTTTCGGCAAGAGGCTCTGCCGCGGCCGAGCGTCATGAGATGTTGCGTCTCTGGGAAAGCACAGATCCCCAGTGCTGATGTGCCTGTAGATAGGGTGACAAGGGTAAGTGAAGAGCAGCAAGAGCTTTCAGGGCTGGGTCCTTCCTTGTTGGAGAAGGAGCCGGACATTTGCCTTTTTGGCAAGAGGCTCTGCCGCAGCCGAGCACCATGAGATGTTGCGTATCAGGGAAAGCACAGATCCCCAGTGCTGTTGTGCCTGTAGATAGGGTGCCAAGGGAAGGTGAAGACCATGAACAGCTTTGAGGGCTGGCCCCATGCTTGTGGGAGAAGGAGTCGGATGTTTGCCTTTTCGGCAAGAGGCTCTGCCGAGCTCGACCGCCACAAGATGATCCGTCTCTGGGAAAGCACTGATGCTCATGCCTGTTCTGCCTGTAGATAGGGTGCCAAGGCACCGTGGAAGACCATCAACAGGTTTCAGGGCTGGCCCTTTCCTTCTGGGAGAAGGAGCCTGACGTTTGCCTTTTCGGCAAGAGGCTCTGCCGAAGTCTAGAGCCGCCAGATATTCCGTGTCTGGGAAAGTACAGATCCGCAGAGCTCTTGTGCTGTAGATAGGGAGGCAAGGGAAGGTGAAGAACATCAATAGCTTTGAGGGCTGGCCCAATGCTTGTTGGAGAACGAACCGGTCTTTTTCCTTTTAGGCAAGAGTCTCTGCCAAAGTTGAGCTCCACGAGATGTTCCGTCTCAGGGAAAGCACAGATCCGCACAGCTCTTGTGCCTGTAGATAGGGCGCCAAGGGTCGGTGAAGAACAGCAACAGCTTTGAGGGCTGGGCCCTTCCTTGTGGGACAAGGAGCTGGATGTTTGCCTTTTCGGCAAGAGGCTCTGCCGAAGTCTAGAGCCGCCAGATGTTCCGTCTCTGGGAAAGTACAGATCCGCAGAGCTCTTGTGCTGTAGATAGGGAGGCAAGGGAAGGTGAAGAGCAGCAACAGCTTTGAGGGCTGGGCCCTTCCTTGTGGGAGAAGGAGCCGGACGTTTGCCTTTTCGGCAAAAGGCTCTGCCGCGGCCGAGCGCCATGAGATGTTCCGTCACTGGGAAAGCACAGATCGCAAGTGCTCTTGTGCCTGTAGATAGGGCGCCAAGGGTCGGTGAAGAACAGCAACAGCTTTCAGAGCTGGGCCCTTCCTTGTGGGACAAGGAGCTGGAAGTTTGAATTTTCGGCAAGAGGCTGTGCCGCGGCCGAGCGCCATGAGATGTTCCGTCTCTGGGAAAGCACAGATCCCCAGTGCTTTTGTGCCTGTAGATAGGGTGCCAAGGGAAGTTGGAGACCATCAACAGCTTTCAGGGCTGGCCCCATGCTTGTGGGAGAAGGAGCCGGACGTTTGCCTTTTCAGCAAGAGGCTCTGCCGAGCTCGAAGGACACGAGATGCTCCGTCTCTGGGAAAGCACAGATGCTCAGGCCTGTTCTGCCTGTAGATAGGGCGCCAGGGGACCGTGGAAGACCATCAACAGCTTTCAGGGCTGGACCCTTCCTTGTGGGAGAAGGAGCCGGACGTTTGCCTTTTCGGCAAGAGGCTCTGCTGCGGCCGAGCACCATGAGATGTTGCTTATCTGGGAAAGCACAGATCCCCAGTGCTGTTGTGCCTGTAGATAGGGCGCCAGGGCACTGTGAAGAGCAGCAACAGCTATAAGGGCTGTGCCCTTCCTTGTGGGAGAAGGAGCCGGACGTTTGCCTTTTTGGTAAGAGGCTCTGTCGCGGCCGAGCGCCATGAGATGTTGCGTCTCTGGGAAAGCACAGATCCCCAGTGCTGTTGAGCCTGTAGATAGGGCGCCAGGGCACCATGAAGAGCAGCAACAGCTGTCAGGGCTGGGCCCTTCCTTGTGGGAGAAGGAGCCGGACGTTTGTCTTTTCGGCAAGAGGCTCTGCCACAGCCGAGCACCATGAGATGTTGCATGTCAGGGAAACCACAGATCCCCAGTGCTGTTGTGCCTGTAGATAGGGCGCCAGGGCACTGTGAAGAGCAGCAACAGCTATAAGGGCTGTGCCCTTCCTTGTGGGAGAAGGAGCCGGACGTTTGCCTTTTCGGCAAGAGGCTCTGCCGCGACCGAGCGCCAAAAAATATCGCTTCCCTGCGAAAGCACAGATCCCCAGTGCTGTTGTGCCTGAAGATAGGGCACCAGGGCACCGTGAAGAGCAGCAACAGTTTTCAGGGCTGGGCCCTTCCTTGTGGGAGAAGGAGCCGAACGTTTGCCTTTTCGGCAAGAGCCTCTGCAACAGCCGAGTGCCATAAGATGTTGCGCCTCTGGGAAAGCACAGATCCCCAGTGCTGTTGTGCCTATAGATAGGGCGCCAGGGCACTGTGAAGAGCAGCAACAGCTTTCAGGGCTGGGCCCTTCCTTGTGGCAGAAGGAGGCGGATGTTTGCCTTTTCGGCAAGAGGCTCTGCCGCGGCCGAACGCCATGAGATGTTGCGTCTCTGGGAAAGCACAGATCCCCAGTGCTGTTGTGCCTGAAGATAGGGCACCAGGGCACCGTGAAGTGCAGCAACAGTTTTCAGGGCTGGGCCCTTCCTTGTGGGACAAGGAGCCGGACGTTTGCCTTTTCGGCAAGAGGCTTTGCCGTGGCCGAGCGCCATGAGATGTTGCGCCTCTGGGAAAGCACAGATCCCCAGTGCTTTTGTGCCTGTAGATAGGGCGCCAGGGCACCGTGAAGAGCAGCAACAGCTTTGAGGCTGGGCCCTTCCCTGTGGGAGAAGGAGCCGGATGTTTGCCTTTTCGGCAAGAGGCTCTGCTGGGTCCGAGCGCCATGAGATGTGCGTCTCTGGGAAAGCACAGATCCCCAGTGCTGTTGTGCCTATAGATAGGGTGCCACGGCACCGTGAAGAGCGGCAACAGCTTTGAGGGCTGGGCCCTTCCTTGTAGGAGAAGGAGCCGGACATTTGCCTTTTCGGCAAGAGGCTCTGCCACAGCCGAGCGCCATGAGATGTTGCTTCTCTGGGAAAGCACAGATCCCCAGTGCTGTTGTGCCTGTAGATAGGGCGCCAGGGCACCGTGAAGAGCAGCAACAGCTTTGAGGGCTGAGCCCTTCCTTGTGGGAGAAGGAGCCGGACGTTTGCCTTTTTGGTAAGAGGCTCTGCTGCGGCCAAGGGCCATGAGATGTTGCGTCTCTGGGAAAGCACAGATCCCCAGTGCTGTTGTGCCTGTAGATAGGGCGCCAGGGCACTGTGAAGAGCAGCAACAGCTTTCAGGGCTGGGCCCTTCCTTGTGGCAAAAGGAGGCGGACGTTTGCCTTTTCGGCAAGAGGCTCTGCCGCGGCCGAGCGCCATGAGATGTTGCGTCTCTGGGAAAGCACAGATCCCCAGTGCTGTTGTGCCTGAAGATATGGCACCAGGGCACCGTGAAGAGCAGCAACAGTTTTCAGGGCTGGGCCCTTCCTTGTGGGAGAAGGAGCCGGACGTTTGCCTTTTCGGCAAGAGGGTTTGCCGCGGCCGAGCGCCATGAGATGTTCCGTCACTGGGAAAGCACAGATCCCCAGTGCTTTTGTGCCTGTAGATAGGGCGCCAGGGCACCGTGTAGAGCAGCAACAGCTTTCAGGGCCGGGCCCTTCCTTGTGGGAGAAGGAGCCGGATTTTGCCTTTTCGGCAAGAGGCTCTGCCGCGGCTGAGCGCCATGACATATTCCTTCTCTGGGAAAGCACAGATCCCCAGTGCTGTTGAGCCTGTAGATAGGGTGCCAAGGCACATGAAGAGCAACAACAGCTTTCAGGGCTGGGCGCTTCCTTGTGGGATAATAAGCAGGACGTTTGTCTTTTCGGCAAGAGGCTCTGCCACAGCCGAGCGCCATGAGATGTTGCATGTCAGGGAAAGCACAGATCCCCAGTGCTGTTGTGCCTGTAGATTTGGCACCAGGGCACTGTGAAAAGCAGCAACAGCTTTGAGGGCTGGGCCTTTCCTTGTGGGAGAAGGAGCCGGACATTTGCCTTTTCGGCAAGAGGCTCTACCACAGCCGAGCGCCATGAGATGTTGCGTCTCTGGGAAAGCACAGATCCCCAGTGCTGTTGTGCCTGTAGATAGGGCACGAGGGCACTGTGAAGAGCAGCAACAGCTTTGAGGGCTGGGCCCTTCCTTGTGGCAGAAGTAGCCGGACGTTTGCCTTTTCGGCAAGAGGCTCTGCCGCGACCGAGCGCCAAAAAATATCGCTTCCCTGCGAAAGCACAGATCCCCAGTGCTGTTTTGCCTGAAGATAGGGCACCAGGGCACCGTGAAGAGCAGCAACAGTTTTCAGGGCTGGGCCCTTCCTTGTGGGAGAAGGAGCCGGACGTTTGCCTTTTCGGCAAGAGCCTCTGCAACAGCCGAGTGCCATAAGATGTTGCGCCTCTGGGAAAGCACAGATCCCCAGTGCTGTTGTGCCTGTAGATAGGGCGCCAGGGCACTGTGAAGAGCAGCAACAGCTTTCAGGGCTGGGCCCTTCCTTGTGGCAGAAGGAGGCGGATGTTTGCCTTTTCGGCAAGAGGCTCTGCCGCGGCCGAACGCCATGAGATGTTGCGTCTCTGGGAAAGCACAGATCCCCAGTGCTGTTGTGCCTGAAGATAGGGCACCAGGGCACCGTGAAGAGCAGCAACAGTTTTCAGGGCTGGGCCCTTCCTTGTGGGACAAGGAGCCGGACGTTTGCCTTTTCGGCAAGAGGCTTTGCCGTGGCCGAGCGCCATGAGATGTTGCGCCTCTGGGAAAGCACAGATCCCCAGTGCTTTTGTGCCTGTAGATAGGGCGCCAGGGCACCGTGAAGAGCAGCAACAGCTTTGAGGCTGGGCCCTTCCCTGTGGGAGAAGGAGCCGGATGTTTGCCTTTTCGGCAAGAGGCTCTGCTGGGTCCGAGCGCCATGAGATGTGCGTCTCTGGGAAAGCACAGATCCCCAGTGCTGTTGTGCCTATAGATAGGGTGCCACGGCACCGTGAAGAGCGGCAACAGCTTTGAGGGCTGGGCCCTTCCTTGTAGGAGAAGGAGCCGGACATTTGCCTTTTCGGCAAGAGGCTCTGCTGCGGCCAAGGGCCATGAGATGTTGCGTCTCTGGGAAAGCACAGATCCCCAGTGCTGTTGTGCCTGTAGATAGGGCGCCAGGGCACTGTGAAGAGCAGCAACAGCTTTCAGGGCTGGGCCCTTCCTTGTGGCAAAAGGAGGCGGACGTTTGCCTTTTCGGCAAGAGGCTCTGCCGCGGCCGAGCGCCATGAGATGTTGCGTCTCTGGGAAAGCACAGATCCCCAGTGCTGTTGTGCCTGAAGATATGGCACCAGGGCACCGTGAAGAGCAGCAACAGTTTTCAGGGCTGGGCCCTTCCTTGTGGGAGAAGGAGCCGGACGTTTGCCTTTTCGGCAAGAGGGTTTGCCGCGGCCGAGCGCCATGAGATGTTCCGTCACTGGGAAAGCACAGATCCCCAGTGCTTTTGTGCCTGTAGATAGGGCGCCAGGGCACCGTGTAGAGCAGCAACAGCTTTCAGGGCCGGGCCCTTCCTTGTGGGAGAAGGAGCCGGATTTTGCCTTTTCGGCAAGAGGCTCTGCCGCGGCTGAGCGCCATGACATATTCCTTCTCTGGGAAAGCACAGATCCCCAGTGCTGTTGAGCCTGTAGATAGGGTGCCAAGGCACCGTGAAGAGCAACAACAGCTTTCAGGGCTGGGCGCTTCCTTGTGGGATAATAAGCAGGACGTTTGTCTTTTCGGCAAGAGGCTCTGCCACAGCCGAGCGCCATGAGATGTTGCATGTCAGGGAAAGCACAGATCCCCAGTGCTGTTGTGCCTGTAGATAGGGCGCCAGGGCACTGTGAAGAGCAGCAACAGCTATAAGGGCTGTGCCCTTCCTTGTGGGAGAAGGAGCCGGACGTTTGCCTTTTCGGCAAGAGCCTCTGCAACAGCCGAGTGCCATAAGATGTTGCGCCTCTGGGAAAGCACAGATCCCCAGTGCTGTTGTGCCTATAGATAGGGCGCCAGGGCACTGTGAAGAGCAGCAACAGCTTTCAGGGCTGGGCCCTTCCTTGTGGCAGAAGGAGGCGGATGTTTGCCTTTTCGGCAAGAGGCTCTGCCGCGGCCGAACGCCATGAGATGTTGCGTCTCTGGGAAAGCACAGATCCCCAGTGCTGTTGTGCCTGTAGATAGGGCGCCAGGGCACTGTGAAGAGCAGCAACAGCTATAAGGGCTGTGCCCTTCCTTGTGGGAGAAGGAGCCGGACGTTTGCCTTTTCGGCAAGAGGCTCTGCCGCGACCGAGCGCCAAAAAATATCGCTTCCCTGCGAAAGCACAGATCCCCAGTGCTGTTGTGCCTGAAGATAGGGCACCAGGGCACCGTGAAGAGCAGCAACAGTTTTCAGGGCTGGGCCCTTCCTTGTGGGAGAAGGAGCCGGACGTTTGCCTTTTCGGCAAGAGCCTCTGCAACAGCCGAGTGCCATAAGATGTTGCGCCTCTGGGAAAGCACAGATCCCCAGTGCTGTTGTGCCTATAGATAGGGCGCCAGGGCACTGTGAAGAGCAGCAACAGCTTTCAGGGCTGGGCCCTTCCTTGTGGCAGAAGGAGGCGGATGTTTGCCTTTTCGGCAAGAGGCTCTGCCGCGGCCGAACGCCATGAGATGTTCCGTCACTGGGAAAGCACAGATCCCCAGTGCTGTTGTGCCTGAAGATAGGGCACCAGGGCACCGTGAAGTGCAGCAACAGTTTTCAGGGCTGGGCCCTTCCTTGTGGGAGAAGGAGCCGGACGTTTGCCTTTTCGGCAAGAGGCTTTGCCGTGGCCGAGCGCCATGAGATGTTGCGCCTCTGGGAAAGCACAGATCCCCAGTGCTTTTGTGCCTGTAGATAGGGCGCCAGGGCACCGTGAAGAGCAGCAACAGCTTTGAGGCTGGGCCCTTCCCTGTGGGAGAAGGAGCCGGATGTTTGCCTTTTCGGCAAGAGGCTCTGCTGGGTCCGAGCGCCATGAGATGTGCGTCTCTGGGAAAGCACAGATCCCCAGTGCTGTTGTGCCTATAGATAGGGTGCCACGGCACCGTGAAGAGCGGCAACAGCTTTGAGGGCTGGGCCCTTCCTTGTAGGAGAAGGAGCCGGACATTTGCCTTTTCGGCAAGAGGCTCTGCCACAGCCGAGCGCCATGAGATGTTGCTTCTCTGGGAAAGCACAGATCCCCAGTGCTGTTGTGCCTGTAGATAGGGCGCCAGGGCACCGTGAAGAGCAGCAACAGCTTTGAGGGCTGAGCCCTTCCTTGTGGGAGAAGGAGCCGGACGTTTGCCTTTTTGGTAAGAGGCTCTGCTGCGGCCGAGCGCCATGAGATGTTGCGTCTCTGGGAAAGCACAGATCCCCAGTGCTGTTGTGCCTGTAGATAGGGCGCCAGGGCACTGTGAAGAGCAGCAACAGCTTTCAGGGCTGGGCCCTTCCTTGTGACAAAAGGAGGCGGACGTTTGCCTTTTCGGCAAGAGGCTCTGCCGCGGCCGAGCGCCATGAGATGTTGCGTCTCTGGGAAAGCACAGATCCCCAGTGCTGTTGTGCCTGAAGATATGGCACCAGGGCACCGTGAAGAGCAGCAACAGTTTTCAGGGCTGGGCCCTTCCTTGTGGGAGAAGGAGCCGGACGTTTGCCTTTTCGGCAAGAGGGTTTGCCGCGGCCGAGCGCCATGAGATGTTCCGTCACTGGGAAAGCACAGATCCCCAGTGCTTTTGTGCCTGTAGATAGGGCGCCAGGGCACCGTGTAGAGCAGCAACAGCTTTCAGGGCCGGGCCCTTCCTTGTGGGAGAAGGAGCCGGATTTTGCCTTTTCGGCAAGAGGCTCTGCCGCGGCTGAGCGCCATGACATATTCCTTCTCTGGGAAAGCACAGATCCCCAGTGCTGTTGAGCCTGTAGATAGGGTGCCAAGGCACATGAAGAGCAACAACAGCTTTCAGGGCTGGGCGCTTCCTTGTGGGATAATAAGCAGGACGTTTGTCTTTTCGGCAAGAGGCTCTGCCACAGCCGAGCGCCATGAGATGTTGCATGTCAGGGAAAGCACAGATCCCCAGTGCTGTTGTGCCTGTAGATTTGGCGCCAGGGCACTGTGAAAAGCAGCAACAGCTTTGAGGGCTGGGCCTTTCCTTGTGGGAGAAGGAGCCGGACATTTGCCTTTTCGGCAAGAGGCTCTACCACAGCCGAGCGCCATGAGATGTTGCGCCTCTGGGAAAGCACAGATCCCCAGTGCTGTTGTGCCTGTAGATAGGGTGCCAGGGCACCGTGAAGAGCAGCAACAGCTTTGAGGCTGGGCCCTTCCCTGTGGGAGAAGGAGCCGGATGTTTGCCTTTTCGGCAAGAGGCTCTGCTGGGTCCGAGCGCCATGAGATGTGCGTCTCTGGGAAAGCACAGATCCCCAGTGCTGTTGTGCCTATAGATAGGGTGCCACGGCACCGTGAAGAGCGGCAACAGCTTTGAGGGCTGGGCCCTTCCTTGTAGGAGAAGGAGCCGGACATTTGCCTTTTCGGCAAGAGGCTCTGCTGCGGCCAAGGGCCATGAGATGTTGCGTCTCTGGGAAAGCACAGATCCCCAGTGCTGTTGTGCCTGTAGATAGGGCGCCAGGGCACTGTGAAGAGCAGCAACAGCTTTCAGGGCTGGGCCCTTCCTTGTGGGAGAAGGAGCCGGACGTTTGCCTTTTCGGCAAGAGGCTTTGCCGTGGCCGAGCGCCATGAGATGTTGCGCCTCTGGGAAAGCACAGATCCCCAGTGCTTTTGTGCCTGTAGATAGGGCGCCAGGGCACCGTGAAGAGCAGCAACAGCTTTGAGGCTGGGCCCTTCCCTGTGGGAGAAGGAGCCGGATGTTTGCCTTTTCGGCAAGAGGCTCTGCTGGGTCCGAGCGCCATGAGATGTGCGTCTCTGGGAAAGCACAGATCCCCAGTGCTGTTGTGCCTATAGATAGGGTGCCACGGCACCGTGAAGAGCGGCAACAGCTTTGAGGGCTGGGCCCTTACTTGTAGGAGAAGGAGCCGGACATTTGCCTTTTCGGCAAGAGGCTCTGCTGCGGCCAAGGGCCATGAGATGTTGCGTCTCTGGGAAAGCACAGATCCCCAGTGCTGTTGTGCCTGTAGATAGGGCGCCAGGGCACTGTGAAGAGCAGCAACAGCTTTCAGGTCTGGGCCCTTCCTTGTGGGAGAAAGAGTCGGAAGTTTGCCTTTTCGGCAAGAGGCTCTGCCACGGCCGAGCGCCATGAGATGTTGCGTCTCTGGGAAAGCACAGATCCCCAGTGCTGTTGTGCCTGAAGATATGGCACCAGGGCACCGTGAAGAGCAGCAACAGTTTTCAGGGCTGGGCCCTTCCTTGTGGGAGAAGGAGCCGGACGTTTGCCTTTTCGGCAAGAGGGTTTGCCGCGGCCGAGCGCCATGAGATGTTCCGTCACTGGGAAAGCACAGATCCCCAGTGCTTTTGTGCCTGTAGATAGGGCGCCAGGGCACCGTGTAGAGCAGCAACAGCTTTCAGGGCCGGGCCCTTCCTTGTGGGAGAAGGAGCCGGATTTTGCCTTTTCGGCAAGAGGCTCTGCCGCGGCTGAGCGCCATGACATATTCCTTCTCTGGGAAAGCACAGATCCCCAGTGCTGTTGAGCCTGTAGATAGGGTGCCAAGGCACCGTGAAGAGCAAAAACAGCTTTCAGGGCTGGGCGCTTCCTTGTGGGATAATAAGCAGGACGTTTGTCTTTTCGGCAAGAGGCTCTGCCACAGCCGAGCGCCATGAGATGTTGCATGTCAGGGAAAGCACAGATCCCCAGTGCTGTTGTGCCTGTAGATTTGGCACCAGGGCACTGTGAAAAGCAGCAACAGCTTTGAGGGCTGGGCCTTTCCTTGTGGGAGAAGGAGCCGGACATTTGCCTTTTCGGCAAGAGGCTCTACCACAGCCGAGCGCCATGAGATGTTGCGTCTCTGGGAAAGCACAGATCCCCAGTGCTGTTGTGCCTGTAGATAGGGCACGAGGGCACTGTGAAGAGCAGCAACAGCTTTGAGGGCTGGGCCCTTCCTTGTGGCAGAAGTAGCCGGACGTTTGCCTTTTCGGCAAGAGGCTCTGTCGCAGCCGAGCTCCATGAGATGTTGCGTCTCTGCGAAAGCACAGATCCCCAGTGCTGTTGTGCCTGAAGATAGGGAGAAAGGGCACCGTGAAGAGCAGCAACAGCTATAAGGGCTGTGCCCTTCCTTGTGGGAGAAGGAGCCGAACGTTTGCCTTTTTGGCAAGAGGCTCTGCCGCGGCCGAGCGCCAAAAAATATTGCTTGTCTGGGAAAGCACAGATCCCCAGTGCTGTTGTGCCTGTAGATAGGGTGCCAGGGCACCGTGAAGAGCAGCAACAGCTTTCAGGGCTGGGCCCTTCCTTGTGGGAGAAGGAGCCGGACGTTTGCCTTTTCAGCAAGAGGCTCTGCCGCGGCCGAGCGCCATGAGATGTTGCGTGTCAGGGAAAGCACAGATTCCTAGTGCTGTTGTGCCTGTAGATAGGGCGCCAGGGCACTGTGAAGAGCAGCAACAGCTTTCAGGGCTGGGCCCTTCCTTGTGGCAGAAGGAGGCGGATGTTTGCCTTTTCGGCAAGAGGCTCTGCCGCGGCCGAACGCCATGAGATGTTGCGTCTCTGGGAAAGCACAGATCCCCAGTGCTGTTGTGCCTGAAGATAGGGCACCAGGGCACCGTGAAGAGCAGCAACAGTTTTGAGGGCTGGGCCCTTCCTTGTGGGACAAGGAGCCGGACGTTTGCCTTTTCGGCAAGAGGCTTTGCCGTGGCCGAGCGCCATGAGATGTTGCGCCTCTGGGAAAGCACAGATCCCCAGTGCTTTTGTGCCTGTAGATAGGGCGCCAGGGCACCGTGAAGAGCAGCAACAGCTTTGAGGCTGGGCCCTTCCCTGTGGGAGAAGGAGCCGGATGTTTGCCTTTTCGGCAAGAGGCTCTGCTGGGTCCGAGCGCCATGAGATGTGCGTCTCTGGGAAAGCACAGATCCCCAGTGCTGTTGTGCCTATAGATAGGGTGCCACGGCACCGTGAAGAGCGGCAACAGCTTTGAGGGCTGGGCCCTTCCTTGTAGGAGAAGGAGCCGGACATTTGCCTTTTCGGCAAGAGGCTCTGCTGCGGCCAAGGGCCATGAGATGTTGCGTCTCTGGGAAAGCACAGATCCCCAGTGCTGTTGTGCCTGTAGATAGGGCGCCAGGGCACTGTGAAGAGCAGCAACAGCTTTCAGGGCTGGGCCCTTCCTTGTGGCAAAAGGAGGCGGACGTTTGCCTTTTCGGCAAGAGGCTCTGCCGCGGCCGAGCGCCATGAGATGTTGCGTCTCTGGGAAAGCACAGATCCCCAGTGCTGTTGTGCCTGAAGATATGGCACCAGGGCACCGTGAAGAGCAGCAACAGTTTTCAGGGCTGGGCCCTTCCTTGTGGGAGAAGGAGCCGGACGTTTGCCTTTTCGGCAAGAGGGTTTGCCGCGGCCGAGCGCCATGAGATGTTCCGTCACTGGGAAAGCACAGATCCCCAGTGCTTTTGTGCCTGTAGATAGGGCGCCAGGGCACCGTGTAGAGCAGCAACAGCTTTCAGGGCCGGGCCCTTCCTTGTGGGAGAAGGAGCCGGATTTTGCCTTTTCGGCAAGAGGCTCTGCCGCGGCTGAGCGCCATGACATATTCCTTCTCTGGGAAAGCACAGATCCCCAGTGCTGTTGAGCCTGTAGATAGGGTGCCAAGGCACCGTGAAGAGCAACAACAGCTTTCAGGGCTGGGCGCTTCCTTGTGGGATAATAAGCAGGACGTTTGTCTTTTCGGCAAGAGGCTCTGCCACAGCCGAGCGCCATGAGATGTTGCATGTCAGGGAAAGCACAGATCCCCAGTGCTGTTGTGCCTGTAGATAGGGCGCCAGGGCACTGTGAAGAGCAGCAACAGCTATAAGGGCTGTGCCCTTCCTTGTGGGAGAAGGAGCCGGACGTTTGCCTTTTCGGCAAGAGCCTCTGCAACAGCCGAGTGCCATAAGATGTTGCGCCTCTGGGAAAGCACAGATCCCCAGTGCTGTTGTGCCTATAGATAGGGCGCCAGGGCACTGTGAAGAGCAGCAACAGCTTTCAGGGCTGGGCCCTTCCTTGTGGCAGAAGGAGGCGGATGTTTGCCTTTTCGGCAAGAGGCTCTGCCGCGGCCGAACGCCATGAGATGTTGCGTCTCTGGGAAAGCACAGATCCCCAGTGCTGTTGTGCCTGTAGATAGGGCGCCAGGGCACTGTGAAGAGCAGCAACAGCTATAAGGGCTGTGCCCTTCCTTGTGGGAGAAGGAGCCGGACGTTTGCCTTTTCGGCAAGAGGCTCTGCCGCGACCGAGCGCCAAAAAATATCGCTTCCCTGCGAAAGCACAGATCCCCAGTGCTGTTGTGCCTGAAGATAGGGCACCAGGGCACCGTGAAGAGCAGAAAGAGATTTCAGGGCTGGGCCCTTCCCTGTGGGAGAAGGAGCCGGATGTTTGCCTTCTCGGCAAGAGGCACTGCCGCGGCCGAGCGCCATGAGATGTTGCATCTCTGGGAAAGCACAGATCCCCAGTGCTGTTGTGCCTGAGGACAGGGTGCCAGGGCACCATGAAGAGCAGCAACAGTTTTCAGGGCTGGGCCCTTCCTTGTGGGAGAAGGAGCCGGACGTTTGCCTTTTCGGCAAGAGCCTCTGCAACAGCCGAGTGCCATAAGATGTTGCGCCTCTGGGAAAGCACAGATCCCCAGTGCTGTTGTGCCTATAGATAGGGCGCCAGGGCACTGTGAAGAGCAGCAACAGCTTTCAGGGCTGGGCCCTTCCTTGTGGCAGAAGGAGGCGGATGTTTGCCTTTTCGGCAAGAGGCTCTGCCGCGGCCGAACGCCATGAGATGTTCCGTCACTGGGAAAGCACAGATCCCCAGTGCTGTTGTGCCTGTAGATAGGGCACGAGGGCACTGTGAAGAGCAGCAACAGCTTTGAGGGCTGGGCCCTTCCTTGTGGCAGAAGTAGCCGGACGTTTGCCTTTTCGGCAAGAGGCTCTGTCGCAGCCGAGCTCCATGAGATGTTGCGTCTCTGCGAAAGCACAGATCCCCAGTGCTGTTGTGCCTGAAGATAGGGAGAAAGGGCACCGTGAAGAGCAGCAACAGCTATAAGGGCTGTGCCCTTCCTTGTGGGAGAAGGAGCCGAACGTTTGCCTTTTTGGCAAGAGGCTCTGCCGCGGCCGAGCGCCAAAAAATATTGCTTGTCTGGGAAAGCACAGATCCCCAGTGCTGTTGTGCCTGTAGATAGGGTGCCAGGGCACCGTGAAGAGCAGCAACAGCTTTCAGGGCTGGGCCCTTCCTTGTGGGAGAAGGAGCCGGACGTTTGCCTTTTCAGCAAGAGGCTCTGCCGCGGCCGAGCGCCATGAGATGTTACGTGTCAGGGAAAGCACAGATTCCCAGTGCTGTTGTGCCTGTAGATAGGGCGCCAGGGCACTGTGAAGAGCAGCAACAGCTTTCAGGGCTGGGCCCTTCCTTGTGGCAGAAGGAGGCGGATGTTTGCCTTTTCGGCAAGAGGCTCTGCCGCGGCCGAACGCCATGAGATGTTGCGTCTCTGGGAAAGCACAGATCCCCAGTGCTGTTGTGCCTGAAGATAGGGCACCAGGGCACCGTGAAGAGCAGCAACAGTTTTGAGGGCTGGGCCCTTCCTTGTGGGACAAGGAGCCGGACGTTTGCCTTTTCGGCAAGAGGCTTTGCCGTGGCCGAGCGCCATGAGATGTTGCGCCTCTGGGAAAGCACAGATCCCCAGTGCTTTTGTGCCTGTAGATAGGGCGCCAGGGCACCGTGAAGAGCAGCAACAGCTTTGAGGCTGGGCCCTTCCCTGTGGGAGAAGGAGCCGGATGTTTGCCTTTTCGGCAAGAGGCTCTGCTGGGTCCGAGCGCCATGAGATGTGCGTCTCTGGGAAAGCACAGATCCCCAGTGCTGTTGTGCCTATAGATAGGGTGCCACGGCACCGTGAAGAGCGGCAACAGCTTTGAGGGCTGGGCCCTTCCTTGTAGGAGAAGGAGCCGGACATTTGCCTTTTCGGCAAGAGGCTCTGCTGCGGCCAAGGGCCATGAGATGTTGCGTCTCTGGGAAAGCACAGATCCCCAGTGCTGTTGTGCCTGTAGATAGGGCGCCAGGGCACTGTGAAGAGCAGCAACAGCTTTCAGGGCTGGGCCCTTCCTTGTGGCAAAAGGAGGCGGACGTTTGCCTTTTCGGCAAGAGGCTCTGCCGCGGCCGAGCGCCATGAGATGTTGCGTCTCTGGGAAAGCACAGATCCCCAGTGCTGTTGTGCCTGAAGATATGGCACCAGGGCACCGTGAAGAGCAGCAACAGTTTTCAGGGCTGGGCCCTTCCTTGTGGGAGAAGGAGCCGGACGTTTGCCTTTTCGGCAAGAGGGTTTGCCGCGGCCGAGCGCCATGAGATGTTCCGTCACTGGGAAAGCACAGATCCCCAGTGCTTTTGTGCCTGTAGATAGGGCGCCAGGGCACCGTGTAGAGCAGCAACAGCTTTCAGGGCCGGGCCCTTCCTTGTGGGAGAAGGAGCCGGATTTTGCCTTTTCGGCAAGAGGCTCTGCCGCGGCTGAGCGCCATGACATATTCCTTCTCTGGGAAAGCACAGATCCCCAGTGCTGTTGAGCCTGTAGATAGGGTGCCAAGGCACCGTGAAGAGCAACAACAGCTTTCAGGGCTGGGCGCTTCCTTGTGGGATAATAAGCAGGACGTTTGTCTTTTCGGCAAGAGGCTCTGCCACAGCCGAGCGCCATGAGATGTTGCATGTCAGGGAAAGCACAGATCCCCAGTGCTGTTGTGCCTGTAGATAGGGCGCCAGGGCACTGTGAAGAGCAGCAACAGCTATAAGGGCTGTGCCCTTCCTTGTGGGAGAAGGAGCCGGACGTTTGCCTTTTCGGCAAGAGCCTCTGCAACAGCCGAGTGCCATAAGATGTTGCGCCTCTGGGAAAGCACAGATCCCCAGTGCTGTTGTGCCTATAGATAGGGCGCCAGGGCACTGTGAAGAGCAGCAACAGCTTTCAGGGCTGGGCCCTTCCTTGTGGCAGAAGGAGGCGGATGTTTGCCTTTTCGGCAAGAGGCTCTGCCGCGGCCGAACGCCATGAGATGTTGCGTCTCTGGGAAAGCACAGATCCCCAGTGCTGTTGTGCCTGTAGATAGGGCGCCAGGGCACTGTGAAGAGCAGCAACAGCTATAAGGGCTGTGCCCTTCCTTGTGGGAGAAGGAGCCGGACGTTTGCCTTTTCGGCAAGAGGCTCTGCCGCGACCGAGCGCCAAAAAATATCGCTTCCCTGCGAAAGCACAGATCCCCAGTGCTGTTGTGCCTGAAGATAGGGCACCAGGGCACCGTGAAGAGCAGCAACAGTTTTCAGGGCTGGGCCCTTCCTTGTGGGAGAAGGAGCCGGACGTTTGCCTTTTCGGCAAGAGCCTCTGCAACAGCCGAGTGCCATAAGATGTTGCGCCTCTGGGAAAGCACAGATCCCCAGTGCTGTTGTGCCTATAGATAGGGCGCCAGGGCACTGTGAAGAGCAGCAACAGCTTTCAGGGCTGGGCCCTTCCTTGTGGCAGAAGGAGGCGGATGTTTGCCTTTTCGGCAAGAGGCTCTGCCGCGGCCGAACGCCATGAGATGTTCCGTCACTGGGAAAGCACAGATCCCCAGTGCTGTTGTGCCTGAAGATAGGGCACCAGGGCACCGTGAAGTGCAGCATCAGTTTTCAGGGCTGGGCCCTTCCTTGTGGGAGAAGGAGCCGGACGTTTGCCTTTTCGGCAAGAGGCTTTGCCGTGGCCGAGCGCCATGAGATGTTGCGCCTCTGGGAAAGCACAGATCCCCAGTGCTTTTGTGCCTGTAGATAGGGCGCCAGGGCACCGTGAAGAGCAGCAACAGCTTTGAGGCTGGGCCCTTCCCTGTGGGAGAAGGAGCCGGATGTTTGCCTTTTCGGCAAGAGGCTCTGCTGGGTCCGAGCGCCATGAGATGTGCGTCTCTGGGAAAGCACAGATCCCCAGTGCTGTTGTGCCTATAGATAGGGTGCCACGGCACCGTGAAGAGCGGCAACAGCTTTGAGGGCTGGGCCCTTCCTTGTAGGAGAAGGAGCCGGACATTTGCCTTTTCGGCAAGAGGCTCTGCCACAGCCGAGCGCCATGAGATGTTGCTTCTCTGGGAAAGCACAGATCCCCAGTGCTGTTGTGCCTGTAGATAGGGCGCCAGGGCACCGTGAAGAGCAGCAACAGCTTTGAGGGCTGAGCCCTTCCTTGTGGGAGAAGGAGCCGGACGTTTGCCTTTTTGGTAAGAGGCTCTGCTGCGGCCGAGCGCCATGAGATGTTGCGTCTCTGGGAAAGCACAGATCCCCAGTGCTGTTGTGCCTGTAGATAGGGCGCCAGGGCACTGTGAAGAGCAGCAACAGCTTTCAGGGCTGGGCCCTTCCTTGTGACAAAAGGAGGCGGACGTTTGCCTTTTCGGCAAGAGGCTCTGCCGCGGCCGAGCGCCATGAGATGTTGCGTCTCTGGGAAAGCACAGATCCCCAGTGCTGTTGTGCCTGAAGATATGGCACCAGGGCACCGTGAAGAGCAGCAACAGTTTTCAGGGCTGGGCCCTTCCTTGTGGGAGAAGGAGCCGGACGTTTGCCTTTTCGGCAAGAGGGTTTGCCGCGGCCGAGCGCCATGAGATGTTCCGTCACTGGGAAAGCACAGATCCCCAGTGCTTTTGTGCCTGTAGATAGGGCGCCAGGGCACCGTGTAGAGCAGCAACAGCTTTCAGGGCCGGGCCCTTCCTTGTGGGAGAAGGAGCCGGATTTTGCCTTTTCGGCAAGAGGCTCTGCCGCGGCTGAGCGCCATGACATATTCCTTCTCTGGGAAAGCACAGATCCCCAGTGCTGTTGAGCCTGTAGATAGGGTGCCAAGGCACATGAAGAGCAACAACAGCTTTCAGGGCTGGGCGCTTCCTTGTGGGATAATAAGCAGGACGTTTTTCTTTTCGGCAAGAGGCTCTGCCACAGCCGAGCGCCATGAGATGTTGCATGTCAGGGAAAGCACAGATCCCCAGTGCTGTTGTGCCTGTAGATTTGGCACCAGGGCACTGTGAAAAGCAGCAACAGCTTTGAGGGCTGGGCCTTTCCTTGTGGGAGAAGGAGCCGGACATTTGCCTTTTCGGCAAGAGGCTCTACCACAGCCGAGCGCCATGAGATGTTGCGCCTCTGGGAAAGCACAGATCCCCAGTGCTGTTGTGCCTGTAGATAGGGCGCCAGGGCACCGTGAAGAGCAGCAACAGCTTTGAGGCTGGGCCCTTCCCTGTGGGAGAAGGAGCCGGATGTTTGCCTTTTCGGCAAGAGGCTCTGCTGGGTCCGAGCGCCATGAGATGTGCGTCTCTGGGAAAGCACAGATCCCCAGTGCTGTTGTGCCTATAGATAGGGTGCCACGGCACCGTGAAGAGCGGCAACAGCTTTGAGGGCTGGGCCCTTCCTTGTAGGAGAAGGAGCCGGACATTTGCCTTTTCGGCAAGAGGCTCTGCTGCGGCCAAGGGCCATGAGATGTTGCGTCTCTGGGAAAGCACAGATCCCCAGTGCTGTTGTGCCTGTAGATAGGGCGCCAGGGCACTGTGAAGAGCAGCAACAGCTTTCAGGGCTGGGCCCTTCCTTGTGGGAGAAGGAGCCGGACGTTTGCCTTTTCGGCAAGAGGCTTTGCCGTGGCCGAGCGCCATGAGATGTTGCGCCTCTGGGAAAGCACAGATCCCCAGTGCTTTTGTGCCTGTAGATAGGGCGCCAGGGCACCGTGAAGAGCAGCAACAGCTTTGAGGCTGGGCCCTTCCCTGTGGGAGAAGGAGCCGGATGTTTGCCTTTTCGGCAAGAGGCTCTGCTGGGTCCGAGCGCCATGAGATGTGCGTCTCTGGGAAAGCACAGATCCCCAGTGCTGTTGTGCCTATAGATAGGGTGCCACGGCACCGTGAAGAGCGGCAACAGCTTTGAGGGCTGGGCCCTTACTTGTAGGAGAAGGAGCCGGACATTTGCCTTTTCGGCAAGAGGCTCTGCTGCGGCCAAGGGCCATGAGATGTTGCGTCTCTGGGAAAGCACAGATCCCCAGTGCTGTTGTGCCTGTAGATAGGGCGCCAGGGCACTGTGAAGAGCAGCAACAGCTTTCAGGTCTGGGCCCTTCCTTGTGGGAGAAAGAGTCGGAAGTTTGCCTTTTCGGCAAGAGGCTCTGCCACGGCCGAGCGCCATGAGATGTTGCGTCTCTGGGAAAGCACAGATCCCCAGTGCTGTTGTGCCTGAAGATATGGCACCAGGGCACCGTGAAGAGCAGCAACAGTTTTCAGGGCTGGGCCCTTCCTTGTGGGAGAAGGAGCCGGACGTTTGCCTTTTCGGCAAGAGGGTTTGCCGCGGCCGAGCGCCATGAGATGTTCCGTCACTGGGAAAGCACAGATCCCCAGTGCTTTTGTGCCTGTAGATAGGGCGCCAGGGCACCGTGTAGAGCAGCAACAGCTTTCAGGGCCGGGCCCTTCCTTGTGGGAGAAGGAGCCGGATTTTGCCTTTTCGGCAAGAGGCTCTGCCGCGGCTGAGCGCCATGACATATTCCTTCTCTGGGAAAGCACAGATCCCCAGTGCTGTTGAGCCTGTAGATAGGGTGCCAAGGCACCGTGAAGAGCAAAAACAGCTTTCAGGGCTGGGCGCTTCCTTGTGGGATAATAAGCAGGACGTTTGTCTTTTCGGCAAGAGGCTCTGCCACAGCCGAGCGCCATGAGATGTTGCATGTCAGGGAAAGCACAGATCCCCAGTGCTGTTGTGCCTGTAGATTTGGCACCAGGGCACTGTGAAAAGCAGCAACAGCTTTGAGGGCTGGGCCTTTCCTTGTGGGAGAAGGAGCCGGACATTTGCCTTTTCGGCAAGAGGCTCTACCACAGCCGAGCGCCATGAGATGTTGCGTCTCTGGGAAAGCACAGATCCCCAGTGCTGTTGTGCCTGTAGATAGGGCACGAGGGCACTGTGAAGAGCAGCAACAGCTTTGAGGGCTGGGCCCTTCCTTGTGGCAGAAGTAGCCGGACGTTTGCCTTTTCGGCAAGAGGCTCTGTCGCAGCCGAGCTCCATGAGATGTTGCGTCTCTGCGAAAGCACAGATCCCCAGTGCTGTTGTGCCTGAAGATAGGGAGAAAGGGCACCGTGAAGAGCAGCAACAGCTATAAGGGCTGTGCCCTTCCTTGTGGGAGAAGGAGCCGAACGTTTGCCTTTTTGGCAAGAGGCTCTGCCGCGGCCGAGCGCCAAAAAATATTGCTTGTCTGGGAAAGCACAGATCCCCAGTGCTGTTGTGCCTGTAGATAGGGTGCCAGGGCACCGTGAAGAGCAGCAACAGCTTTCAGGGCTGGGCCCTTCCTTGTGGGAGAAGGAGCCGGACGTTTGCCTTTTCAGCAAGAGGCTCTGCCGCGGCCGAGCGCCATGAGATGTTGCGTGTCAGGGAAAGCACAGATTCCTAGTGCTGTTGTGCCTGTAGATAGGGCGCCAGGGCACTGTGAAGAGCAGCAACAGCTTTCAGGGCTGGGCCCTTCCTTGTGGCAGAAGGAGGCGGATGTTTGCCTTTTCGGCAAGAGGCTCTGCCGCGGCCGAACGCCATGAGATGTTGCGTCTCTGGGAAAGCACAGATCCCCAGTGCTGTTGTGCCTGAAGATAGGGCACCAGGGCACCGTGAAGAGCAGCAACAGTTTTGAGGGCTGGGCCCTTCCTTGTGGGACAAGGAGCCGGACGTTTGCCTTTTCGGCAAGAGGCTTTGCCGTGGCCGAGCGCCATGAGATGTTGCGCCTCTGGGAAAGCACAGATCCCCAGTGCTTTTGTGCCTGTAGATAGGGCGCCAGGGCACCGTGAAGAGCAGCAACAGCTTTGAGGCTGGGCCCTTCCCTGTGGGAGAAGGAGCCGGATGTTTGCCTTTTCGGCAAGAGGCTCTGCTGGGTCCGAGCGCCATGAGATGTGCGTCTCTGGGAAAGCACAGATCCCCAGTGCTGTTGTGCCTATAGATAGGGTGCCACGGCACCGTGAAGAGCGGCAACAGCTTTGAGGGCTGGGCCCTTCCTTGTAGGAGAAGGAGCCGGACATTTGCCTTTTCGGCAAGAGGCTCTGCTGCGGCCAAGGGCCATGAGATGTTGCGTCTCTGGGAAAGCACAGATCCCCAGTGCTGTTGTGCCTGTAGATAGGGCGCCAGGGCACTGTGAAGAGCAGCAACAGCTTTCAGGGCTGGGCCCTTCCTTGTGGCAAAAGGAGGCGGACGTTTGCCTTTTCGGCAAGAGGCTCTGCCGCGGCCGAGCGCCATGAGATGTTGCGTCTCTGGGAAAGCACAGATCCCCAGTGCTGTTGTGCCTGAAGATATGGCACCAGGGCACCGTGAAGAGCAGCAACAGTTTTCAGGGCTGGGCCCTTCCTTGTGGGAGAAGGAGCCGGACGTTTGCCTTTTCGGCAAGAGGGTTTGCCGCGGCCGAGCGCCATGAGATGTTCCGTCACTGGGAAAGCACAGATCCCCAGTGCTTTTGTGCCTGTAGATAGGGCGCCAGGGCACCGTGTAGAGCAGCAACAGCTTTCAGGGCCGGGCCCTTCCTTGTGGGAGAAGGAGCCGGATTTTGCCTTTTCGGCAAGAGGCTCTGCCGCGGCTGAGCGCCATGACATATTCCTTCTCTGGGAAAGCACAGATCCCCAGTGCTGTTGAGCCTGTAGATAGGGTGCCAAGGCACCGTGAAGAGCAACAACAGCTTTCAGGGCTGGGCGCTTCCTTGTGGGATAATAAGCAGGACGTTTGTCTTTTCGGCAAGAGGCTCTGCCACAGCCGAGCGCCATGAGATGTTGCATGTCAGGGAAAGCACAGATCCCCAGTGCTGTTGTGCCTGTAGATAGGGCGCCAGGGCACTGTGAAGAGCAGCAACAGCTATAAGGGCTGTGCCCTTCCTTGTGGGAGAAGGAGCCGGACGTTTGCCTTTTCGGCAAGAGCCTCTGCAACAGCCGAGTGCCATAAGATGTTGCGCCTCTGGGAAAGCACAGATCCCCAGTGCTGTTGTGCCTATAGATAGGGCGCCAGGGCACTGTGAAGAGCAGCAACAGCTTTCAGGGCTGGGCCCTTCCTTGTGGCAGAAGGAGGCGGATGTTTGCCTTTTCGGCAAGAGGCTCTGCCGCGGCCGAACGCCATGAGATGTTGCGTCTCTGGGAAAGCACAGATCCCCAGTGCTGTTGTGCCTGTAGATAGGGCGCCAGGGCACTGTGAAGAGCAGCAACAGCTATAAGGGCTGTGCCCTTCCTTGTGGGAGAAGGAGCCGGACGTTTGCCTTTTCGGCAAGAGGCTCTGCCGCGACCGAGCGCCAAAAAATATCGCTTCCCTGCGAAAGCACAGATCCCCAGTGCTGTTGTGCCTGAAGATAGGGCACCAGGGCACCGTGAAGAGCAGAAAGAGATTTCAGGGCTGGGCCCTTCCCTGTGGGAGAAGGAGCCGGATGTTTGCCTTCTCGGCAAGAGGCACTGCCGCGGCCGAGCGCCATGAGATGTTGCATCTCTGGGAAAGCACAGATCCCCAGTGCTGTTGTGCCTGAGGACAGGGTGCCAGGGCACCATGAAGAGCAGCAACAGTTTTCAGGGCTGGGCCCTTCCTTGTGGGAGAAGGAGCCGGACGTTTGCCTTTTCGGCAAGAGCCTCTGCAACAGCCGAGTGCCATAAGATGTTGCGCCTCTGGGAAAGCACAGATCCCCAGTGCTGTTGTGCCTATAGATAGGGCGCCAGGGCACTGTGAAGAGCAGCAACAGCTTTCAGGGCTGGGCCCTTCCTTGTGGCAGAAGGAGGCGGATGTTTGCCTTTTCGGCAAGAGGCTCTGCCGCGGCCGAACGCCATGAGATGTTCCGTCACTGGGAAAGCACAGATCCCCAGTGCTGTTGTGCCTGTAGATAGGGCACGAGGGCACTGTGAAGAGCAGCAACAGCTTTGAGGGCTGGGCCCTTCCTTGTGGCAGAAGTAGCCGGACGTTTGCCTTTTCGGCAAGAGGCTCTGTCGCAGCCGAGCTCCATGAGATGTTGCGTCTCTGCGAAAGCACAGATCCCCAGTGCTGTTGTGCCTGAAGATAGGGAGAAAGGGCACCGTGAAGAGCAGCAACAGCTATAAGGGCTGTGCCCTTCCTTGTGGGAGAAGGAGCCGAACGTTTGCCTTTTTGGCAAGAGGCTCTGCCGCGGCCGAGCGCCAAAAAATATTGCTTGTCTGGGAAAGCACAGATCCCCAGTGCTGTTGTGCCTGTAGATAGGGTGCCAGGGCACCGTGAAGAGCAGCAACAGCTTTCAGGGCTGGGCCCTTCCTTGTGGGAGAAGGAGCCGGACGTTTGCCTTTTCAGCAAGAGGCTCTGCCGCGGCCGAGCGCCATGAGATGTTACGTGTCAGGGAAAGCACAGATTCCCAGTGCTGTTGTGCCTGTAGATAGGGCGCCAGGGCACTGTGAAGAGCAGCAACAGCTTTCAGGGCTGGGCCCTTCCTTGTGGCAGAAGGAGGCGGATGTTTGCCTTTTCGGCAAGAGGCTCTGCCGCGGCCGAACGCCATGAGATGTTGCGTCTCTGGGAAAGCACAGATCCCCAGTGCTGTTGTGCCTGAAGATAGGGCACCAGGGCACCGTGAAGAGCAGCAACAGTTTTCAGGGCTGGGCCCTTCCTTGTGGGACAAGGAGCCGGACGTTTGCCTTTTCGGCAAGAGGCTTTGCCGTGGCCGAGCGCCATGAGATGTTGCGCCTCTGGGAAAGCACAGATCCCCAGTGCTTTTGTGCCTGTAGATAGGGCGCCAGGGCACCGTGAAGAGCAGCAACAGCTTTGAGGCTGGGCCCTTCCCTGTGGGAGAAGGAGCCGGATGTTTGCCTTTTCGGCAAGAGGGCTCTGCTGGGTCCGAGCGCCATGAGATGTGCGTCTC
Source organism: Harpia harpyja (assembly GCF_026419915.1). Taxonomy (NCBI): domain Eukaryota; kingdom Metazoa; phylum Chordata; class Aves; order Accipitriformes; family Accipitridae; genus Harpia; species Harpia harpyja. The sequence continues at coordinate 671,393 of NW_026293136.1, forward strand.
TGGGAAAGCACAGATCCCCAGTGCTGTTGTGGCCTATAGATAGGGTGCCACGGCACCGTGAAGAGCGGCAACAGCTTTGAGGGCTGGGCCCTTCCTTGTAGGAGAAGGAGCCGGACATTTGCCTTTTCGGCAAGAGGCTCTGCTGCGGCCAAGGGCCATGAGATGTTGCGTCTCTGGGAAAGCACAGATCCCCAGTGCTGTTGTGCCTGTAGATAGGGCGCCAGGGCACTGTGAAGAGCAGCAACAGCTTTGAGGGCTGGGCCCTTCCTTGTGGCAAAAGGAGGCGGACGTTTGCCTTTTCGGCAAGAGGCTCTGCCGCGGCCGAGCGCCATGAGATGTTGCGTCTCTGGGAAAGCACAGATCCCCAGTGCTGTTGTGCCTGAAGATATGGCACCAGGGCACCGTGAAGAGCAGCAACAGTTTTCAGGGCTGGGCCCTTCCTTGTGGGAGAAGGAGCCGGACGTTTGCCTTTTCGGCAAGAGGGTTTGCCGCGGGCCGAGCGCCATGAGATGTTCCGTCACTGGGAAAGCACAGATCCCCAGTGCTTTTGTGCCTGTAGATAGGGCGCCAGGGCACCGTGTAGAGCAGCAACAGCTTTCAGGGCCGGGCCCTTCCTTGTGGGAGAAGGAGCCGGATTTTGCCTTTTCGGCAAGAGGCTCTGCGCGGCTGAGCGCCATGACATATTCCTTCTCTGGGAAAGCACAGATCCCCAGTGCTGTTGAGCCTGTAGATAGGGTGCCAAGGCACCGTGAAGAGCAACAACAGCTTTCAGGGCTGGGCGCTTCCTTGTGGGATAATAAGCAGGACGTTTGTCTTTTCGGCAAGAGGCTCTGCCACAGCCGAGCGCCATGAGATGTTGCATGTCAGGGAAAGCACAGATCCCCAGTGCTGTTGTGCCTGTAGATAGGGCGCCAGGGCACTGTGAAGAGCAGCAACAGCTATAAGGGCTGTGCCCTTCCTTGTGGGAGAAGGAGCCGGACGTTTGCCTTTTCGGCAAGAGCCTCTGCAACAGCCGAGTGCCATAAGATGTTGCGCCTCTGGGAAAGCACAGATCCCCAGTGCTGTTGTGCCTATAGATAGGGCGCCAGGGGCACTGTGAAGAGCAGCAACAGCTTTCAGGGCTGGGCCCTTCCTTGTGGCAGAAGGAGGCGGATGTTTGCCTTTTCGGCAAGAGGCTCTGCCGCGGCCGAACGCCATGAGATGTTGCGTCTCTGGGAAAGCACAGATCCCCAGTGCTGTTGTGCCTGTAGATAGGGCGCCAGGGCACTGTGAAGAGCAGCAACAGCTATAAGGGCTGTGCCCTTCCTTGTGGGAGAAGGAGCCGGACGTTTGCCTTTTCGGCAAGAGGCTCTGCCGCGACCGACGCGCCAAAAAATATCGCTTCCCTGCGAAAGCACAGATCCCCAGTGCTGTTGTGCCTGAAGATAGGGCACCAGGGCACCGTGAAGAGCAGCAACAGTTTTCAGGGCTGGGCCCTTCCTTGTGGGAGAAGGAGCCGGACGTTTGCCTTTTCGGCAAGAGCCTCTGCAACAGCCGAGTGCCATAAGATGTTGCGCCTCTGGGAAAGCACAGATCCCCAGTGCTGTTGTGCCTATAGATAGGGCGCCAGGGCACTGTGAAGAGCAGCAACAGCTTTCAGGGCTGGGCCCTTCCTTGTGGCAGAAGGAGGCGGATGTTTGCCTTTTCGGCAAGAGGCTCTGCCGCGGTCCGAACGCCATGAGATGTTCCGTCACTGGGAAAGCACAGATCCCCAGTGCTGTTGTGCCTGAAGATAGGGCACCAGGGCACCGTGAAGTGCAGCATCAGTTTTCAGGGCTGGGCCCCTTCCTTGTGGGAGAAGGAGCCGGACGTTTGCCTTTTCGGCAAGAGGCTTTGCCGTGGCCGAGCGCCATGAGATGTTGCGCCTCTGGGAAAGCACAGATCCCCAGTGCTTTTGTGCCTGTAGATAGGGCGCCAGGGCACCGTGAAGAGCAGCAACAGCTTTGAGGCTGGGCCCTTCCCTGTGGGAGAAGGAGCCGGATGTTTGCCTTTTCGGCAAGAGGCTCTGCTGGGTCCGAGCGCCATGAGATGTGCGTCTCTGGGAAAGCACAGATCCCCAGTGCTGTTGTGCCTATAGATAGGGTGCCACGGCACCGTGAAGAGCGGCAACAGCTTTGAGGGCTGGGCCCTTCCTTGTAGGAGAAGGAGCCGGACATTTGCCTTTTCGGCAAGAGGCTCTGCCACAGCCGAGCGCCATGAGATGTTGCTTCTCTGGGAAAGCACAGATCCCCAGTGCTGTTGTGCCTGTAGATAGGGCGCCAGGGCACCGTGAAGAGCAGCAACAGCTTTGAGGGCTGAGCCCTTCCTTGTGGGAGAAGGAGCCGGACGTTTGCCTTTTTGGTAAGAGGCTCTGCTGCGGCCGAGCGCCATGAGATGTTGCGTCTCTGGGAAAGCACAGATCCCCAGTGCTGTTGTGCCTGTAGATAGGGCGCCAGGGCACTGTGAAGAGCAGCAACAGCTTTCAGGGCTGGGCCCCTTCCTTGTGACAAAAGGAGGCGGACGTTTGCCTTTTCGGCAAGAGGCTCTGCCGCGGCCGAGCGCCATGAGATGTTGCGTCTCTGGGAAAGCACAGATCCCCAGTGCTGTTGTGCCTGAAGATATGGCACCAGGGCACCGTGAAGAGCAGCAACAGTTTTCAGGGCTGGGCCCTTCCTTGTGGGAGAAGGAGCCGGACGTTTGCCTTTTCGGCAAGAGGGTTTGCCGCGGCCGAGCGCCATGAGATGTTCCGTCACTGGGAAAGCACAGATCCCCAGTGCTTTTGTGCCTGTAGATAGGGCGCCAGGGCACCGTGTAGAGCAGCAACAGCTTTCAGGGCCGGGCCCTTCCTTGTGGGAGAAGGAGCCGGATTTTGCCTTTTCGGCAAGAGGCTCTGCCGCGGCTGAGCGCCATGACATATTCCTTCTCTGGGAAAGCACAGATCCCCAGTGCTGTTGAGCCTGTAGATAGGGTGCCAAGGCACATGAAGAGCAACAACAGCTTTCAGGGCTGGGCGCTTCCTTGTGGGATAATAAGCAGGACGTTTTTCTTTTCGGCAAGAGGCTCTGCCACAGCCATGAGATGTTGCATGTCAGGGAAAGCACAGATCCCCAGTGCTGTTGTGCCTGTAGATTTGGCACCAGGGCACTGTGAAAAGCAGCAACAGCTTTGAGGGCTGGGCCTTTCCTTGTGGGAGAAGGAGCCGGACATTTGCCTTTTCGGCAAGAGGCTCTACCACAGCCGAGCGCCATGAGATGTTGCGCCTCTGGGAAAGCACAGATCCCCAGTGCTGTTGTGCCTGTAGATAGGGCGCCAGGGCACCGTGAAGAGCAGCAACAGCTTTGAGGCTGGGCCCTTCCCTGTGGGAGAAGGAGCCGGATGTTTGCCTTTTCGGCAAGAGGCTCTGCTGGGTCCGAGCGCCATGAGATGTGCGTCTCTGGGAAAGCACAGATCCCCAGTGCTGTTGTGCCTATAGATAGGGTGCCACGGCACCGTGAAGAGCGGCAACAGCTTTGAGGGCTGGGCCCTTCCTTGTAGGAGAAGGAGCCGGACATTTGCCTTTTCGGCAAGAGGCTCTGCTGCGGCCAAGGGCCATGAGATGTTGCGTCTCTGGGAAAGCACAGATCCCCAGTGCTGTTGTGCCTGTAGATAGGGCGCCAGGGCACTGTGAAGAGCAGCAACAGCTTTCAGGGCTGGGCCCTTCCTTGTGGGAGAAGGAGCCGGACGTTTGCCTTTTCGGCAAGAGGCTTTGCCGTGGCCGAGCGCCATGAGATGTTGCGCCTCTGGGAAAGCACAGATCCCCAGTGCTTTTGTGCCTGTAGATAGGGCGCCAGGGCACCGTGAAGAGCAGCAACAGCTTTGAGGCTGGGCCCTTCCCTGTGGGAGAAGGAGCCGGATGTTTGCCTTTTCGGCAAGAGGCTCTGCTGGGTCCGAGCGTCATGAGATGTGCGTCTCTGGGAAAGCACAGATCCCCAGTGCTGTTGTGCCTATAGATAGGGTGCCACGGCACCGTGAAGAGCGGCAACAGCTTTGAGGGCTGGGCCCTTCCTTGTAGGAGAAGGAGCCGGACATTTGCCTTTTCGGCAAGAGGCTCTGCTGCGGCCAAGGGCCATGAGATGTTGCGTCTCTGGGAAAGCACAGATCCCCAGTGCTGTTGTGCCTGTAGATAGGGCGCCAGGGCACTGTGAAGAGCAGCAACAGCTTTCAGGTCTGGGCCCTTCCTTGTGGGAGAAAGAGTCGGAAGTTTGCCTTTTCGGCAAGAGGCTCTGCCACGGCCGAGCGCCATGAGATGTTGCGTCTCTGGGAAAGCACAGATCCCCAGTGCTGTTGTGCCTGAAGATATGGCACCAGGGCACCGTGAAGAGCAGCAACAGTTTTCAGGGCTGGGCCCTTCCTTGTGGGAGAAGGAGCCGGACGTTTGCCTTTTCGGCAAGAGGGTTTGCCGCGGCCGAGCGCCATGAGATGTTCCGTCACTGGGAAAGCACAGATCCCCAGTGCTTTTGTGCCTGTAGATAGGGCGCCAGGGCACCGTGTAGAGCAGCAACAGCTTTCAGGGCCGGGCCCTTCCTTGTGGGAGAAGGAGCCGGATTTTGCCTTTTCGGCAAGAGGCTCTGCCGCGGCTGAGCGCCATGACATATTCCTTCTCTGGGAAAGCACAGATCCCCAGTGCTGTTGTGCCTGTAGATAGGGCGCCAGGGCACCGTGAAGAGCAGCAACAGCTTTGAGGGCGGGGCCCTTCCTTCTGGGAGAAGGAGCCTGACGTTTGCCTTTTCGGGAAGAGGCTCTGCCGCGGCCGAGCGCCATGAGATGTTGCGTCTCTGGGAAAGCACAGATCCCCACTGCTGTTGTGCCTGTAGATAGGGCGCCAGGGCACTGGGAAGAGCAGCAACAGCTTTCAGGGCTGGGCCTTTCCCTGTGGGAGAAGGAGCCGGGCGTTTGCATTTTCGGCAAGAGGCTGTGCCGCAGCAGAGCGCCATGAGATGTTCCGTCTCGAGCAAAGCACAAATCCCCATTGCTCTTGTGCCTGTAGATAGGTTGCCAGGGCACCGTGAAGAGCAGCAACAGCTTTGAGGGCGGGGCCGTTCCTTCTGGGAGAAGGAGCCGGACGTTTGCCTTTTCGGCAAAAGGCTCTGCCGCGGCCGAGCGCCATGAGATGTTGCGTGTCAGGGAAAGCACAGATCCCCAGTGCTGTTGTGCCTGTAGATAGGGTGCCAAGGCACCGTGAAGAGCAGCAACAGCTTTCAGGGCTGTGCGCTTCCTTATTGGATAATAAGCAGGACATTTGTCTTTTCGGCAAGAGGCTCTGCCACAGCCGAGCGCCATGAGATGTTGCGTGTCAGGGAAAGCACAGATCCCCAGTGCTGTTATGCCTGAAGATAGGGCGCCAGGGCACCATGAAGAGCAGCAACAGCTTTCAGGGCTGGGCCCTTCCTTGTGGGACAAGGAGCCGAACGTTTGCATTTTAGGCAAGAGGCTCTGCCGCGGCTCTGCGCAATATGATGTTGCTTCTATTGGAAAACATAGATCCCCAGTGCTGTTGTGCCTGTAGATAGGGCGCCAGTGCACCGTGAAGAGCAGCAACAGCTTTGAGGGCTGGGCCCTTCCTTGTGGGAGAAGGAGCCGGACGTTTGCCTTTTCGGCAAGAGGCTCTGCCGCAGTGGAGCGTCATGAGATGTTGCATCTGTGGGAAAGCACAGATCCCCAGTGCTGTTTTGCCTGTAGATAGGGCACCAGGGCACCGTGAAGAGCAGCAACAGCTTTCAGGGCTGGGCCCTTCCTTGTAGGAGAAGGAGCCGGGCGTTTGCCTTTTTGGCAAGAGGCTCTGCCGCGGCCGAGCGCCATGAGATGTTGCGTGTCAGGGAAAGCACATATCCCCAGGGCTGTTGTGCCTGTAGATAGGGCGCCAGGGCACCGTGAAGAGCAGCAACAGCTTTCAGGGCTGGGCCCTTCCTTGTGGGAGAAAGAGTCGGAAGTTTGCCTTTTCGGCAAGAGGCTCATCCGCGGCCGAGCGTCATGAAATATTGCTTCTCTGGGAAAGCACAGATCCCCAGTGATGTTGTGCCTGTAGATAGTGCGCCAGGGCACCGTGAAGAGCAGCAACAGCTTTGAGGGCTGGGCCCTTCCTTGTGGGAGAAGGAGCCGGAAGTTTGCCTTTTTGGCAAGAGGCTCTACTGCGGCCGAGCGCCATGAAATGTTGCGCCTCTGGGAAAGCACAGATCCCCAGTGCTGTTGTGCCTGCATATAGGGTGCCAGGGCACCGTGAAGAGCAACAACAGCTTTCAGGCTGGGCCCTTCCTTGAGGGAGAAGGAGCCGGACGTTTGCCTTTTCGGCAAGAGGCTCTGCCGCGGCCGAGCGTCATGAGATGTTGCGTCTCTGGGAAAGCACAGATCCCCAGTGCTGATGTGCCTGTAGATAGGGTGACAAGGGTAAGTGAAGAGCAGCAAGAGCTTTCAGGGCTGGGTCCTTCCTTGTTGGAGAAGGAGCCGGACGTTTGCCTTTTTGGCAAGAGGCTCTGCCGCAGCCGAGCACCATGAGATGTTGCGTATCAGGGAAAGCACAGATCCCCAGTGCTGTTGTGCCCGTAGATAGGGTGCCAAGGGAAGGTGAAGACCATGAACAGCTTTGAGGGCTGGCCCCATGCTTGTGGGAGAAGGAGCCGGACGTTTGCCTTTTCGGCAAGAGGCTCTGCCGAGCTCGACCGCCACAAGATGATCCGTCTCTGGGAAAGCACAGATGCTCATGCCTGTTCTGCCTGTAGATAGGGTGCCAAGGCACCGTGGAAGACCATCAACAGGTTTCAGGGCTGGCCCTTTCCTTCTGGGAGAAGGAGCCTGACGTTTGCCTTTTCGGCAAGAGGCTCTGCCGAAGTCTAGAGCCGCCAGATATTCCGTGTCTGGGAAAGTATAGATCCGCAGAGCTCTTGTGCTGTAGATAGGGAGGCAAGGGAAGGTGAAGAACATCAATAGCTTTGAGGGCTGGCCCAATGCTTGTTGGAGAACGAGCCGGTCTTTTTCCTTTTAGGCAAGAGTCTCTGCCAAAGTTGAGCTCCACGAGATGTTCCGTCTCAGGGAAAGCACAGATCCGCACAGCTCTTGTGCCTGTAGATAGGGCGCCAAGGGTCGGTGAAGAACAGCAACAGCTTTGAGGGCTGGGCCCTTCCTTGTGGGACAAGTAGCTGGATGTTTGCCTTTTCGGCAAGAGGCTCTGCCGAAGTCTAGAGCCGCCAGATGTTCCGTCTCTGGGAAAGTACAGATCCGCAGAGCTCTTGTGCTGTAGATAGGGAGGCAAGGGAAGGTGAAGAGCAGCAACAGCTTTGAGGGCTGGGCCCTTCCTTGTGGGAGAAGGAGCCGGACGTTTGCCTTTTCGGCAAAAGGCTCTGCCGCGGCCGAGCGCCATGAGATGTTCCGTCACTGGGAAAGCACAGATCGCAAGTGCTCTTGTGCCTGTAGATAGGGCGCCAAGGGTCGGTGAAGAACAGCAACAGCTTTCAGAGCTGGGCCCTTCCTTGTGGGACAAGGAGCTGGAAGTTTGAATTTTCGGCAAGAGGCTGTGCCGCGGCCGAGCGCCATGAGATGTTCCGTCTCTGGGAAAGCACAGATCCCCAGTGCTGTTGTGCCTGTAGATAGGGTGCCAAGGGAAGTTGGAGACCATCAACAGCTTTCAGGGCTGGCCCCATGCTTGTGGGAGAAGGAGCCGGACGTTTGCCTTTTCAGCAAGAGGCTCTGCCGAGCTCGAAGGACACGAGATGCTCCGTCTCTGGGAAAGCACAGATGCTCAGGCCTGTTCTGCCTGTAGATAGGGCGCCAGGGGACCGTGGAAGACCATCAACAGCTTTCAGGGCTGGGCCCTTCCTTGTGGGAGAAGGAGCCGGACGTTTGCCTTTTCGGCAAGAGGCTCTGCTGCGGCCGAGCACCATGAGATGTTGCTTATCTGGGAAAGCACAGATCCCCAGTGCTGTTGTGCCTGTAGATAGGGCGCCAGGGCACTGTGAAGAGCAGCAACAGCTTTCACGGCTGAGCCCTTCCTTGTGGGACAAAGAGCCGGACGTTTAACTTTTCGGCAAGAGGCTCTGCCGCGGCCGAACACCATGAGATGTAGCGTGTCTGGGAAAGCACAGATCCCCAGTGCTGTTGTGCCTGTAGATAGGGCGCCAGGGCACTGTGAAGAGCAGCAACAGCTATAAGGGCTGTGCCCTTCCTTGTGGGAGAAGGAGCCGGACGTTTGCCTTTTTGGTAAGAGGCTCTGTCGCGGCCGAGCGCCATGAGATGTTGCGCCTCTGGGAAAGCACAGATCCCCAGTGCTGTTGAGCCTGTAGATAGGGCGCCAGGGCACCATGAAGAGCAGCAACAGCTGTCAGGGCTGGGCCCTTCCTTGTGGGAGAAGGAGCCGGACGTTTGTCTTTTCGGCAAGAGGCTCTGCCACAGCCGAGCACCATGAGATGTTGCATGTCAGGGAAACCACAGATCCCCAGTGCTGTTGAGCCTGTAGATAGGGTGCCAAGGCACCATGAAGAGCAGCAAATGCTTTCAGGGCTGGGCCCTTCCTTGTGGGAGAAGGAGTCGGATGTTTGCCTTTGTGGGAAGAGGCACTGCCACGGCCGAGCGCCATGAGATGTTGCGCCCCTTGGAAAGCACAGATCCCCAGTGCTGTTGTGCCTGTAGATAGGACACCAGGGCACCATGAAGAGCAGCAACAGCTTTCAGGGCTGGGCCCTTCCCTGTGGGAGAAGGAGCCGGACGTTTGCCTTTTCGGCAAGAGGCTCTGCCGCGACTGAGCGCCAAAAAATATCGCTTCCCTGCGAAAGCACAGATCCCCAGTGCAGTTGTGCCTGAAGATAGGGCACCAGGGCACCGTGAAGAGCAGCAACAGTTTTCAGGGCTGGGCCCTTCCTTGTGGGACAAGGAGCCGGACGTTTGCCTTTTCGGCAAGAGCCTCTGCAACAGCCGAGTGCCATAAGATGTTGCGCCTCTGGGAAAGCACAGATCCCCAGTGCTGTTGTGCCTGTAGATAGGACGCCAGGGCACTGTGAAGAGCAGCAACAGCTTTCAGGGCTGGGCCCTTCCTTGTGGCAGAAGGAGGCGGACGTTTGCCTTTTCGGCAAGAGGCTCTGCCGCGGCCGAGCGCCATGAGATGTTGCGTCTCTGGGAAAGCACAGATCCCCAGTGCTGTTGTGCCTGTAGATAGGGTGACAAGGGTAAGTGAAGAGCAGCAAGAGCTTTCAGGGCTGTGCGCTTCCTTATTGGATAATAAGCAGGACATTTGTCTTTTCGGCAAGAGGCTCTGCCACAGCCGAGCGCCATGAGATGTTGCGTGTCAGGGAAAGCACAGATCCCCAGTGCTGTTATGCCTGAAGATAGGGCGCCAGGGCACCATGAAGAGCAGCAACAGCATTCAGGGCTGGGCCCTTCCTTGTGGGACAAGGAGCCGAACGTTTGCATTTTAGGCAAGAGGCTCTGCCGCGGCTCTGCGCAATATGATGTTGCTTCTATTGGAAAACATAGATCCCCAGTGCTGTTGTGCCTGTAGATAGGGCGCCAGTGCACCGTGAAGAGCAGCAACAGCTTTGAGGGCTGGGCCCTTCCTTGTGGGAGAAGGAGCCGGACGTTTGCCTTTTCGGCAAGAGGCTCTGCCGCAGTGGAGCGTCATGAGATGTTGCATCTGTGGGAAAGCACAGATCCCCAGTGCTGTTTTGCCTGTAGATAGGGCACCAGGGCACCGTGAAGAGCAGCAACAGCTTTCAGGGCTGGGCCCTTCCTTGTAGGAGAAGGAGCCGGGCGTTTGCCTTTTTGGCAAGAGGCTCTGCCGCGGCCGAGCGCCATGAGATGTTGCGTGTCAGGGAAAGCACATATCCCCAGGGCTGTTGTGCCTGTAGATAGGGCGCCAGGGCACCGTGAAGAGCAGCAACAGCTTTCAGGGCTGGGCCCTTCCTTGTGGGAGAAAGAGTCGGAAGTTTGCCTTTTCGGCAAGAGGCTCATCCGCGGCCGAGCGTCATGAAATATTGCTTCTCTGGGAAAGCACAGATCCCCAGTGATGTTGTGCCTGTAGATAGTGCGCCAGGGCACCGTGAAGAGCAGCAACAGCTTTGAGGGCTGGGCCCTTCCTTGTGGGAGAAGGAGCCGGAAGTTTGCCTTTTTGGCAAGAGGCTCTACTGCGGCCGAGCGCCATGAAATGTTGCGCCTCTGGGAAAGCACAGATCCCCAGTGCTGTTGTGCCTGCATATAGGGTGCCAGGGCACCGTGAAGAGCAACAACAGCTTTCAGGGCTGGGCCCTTCCTTGAGGGAGAAGGAGCCGGACGTTTGCCTTTTCGGCAAGAGGCTCTGCCGCGGCCGAGCGTCATGAGATGTTGCGTCTCTGGGAAAGCACAGATCCCCAGTGCTGATGTGCCTGTAGATAGGGTGACAAGGGTAAGTGAAGAGCAGCAAGAGCTTTCAGGGCTGGGTCCTTCCTTGTTGGAGAAGGAGCCGGACGTTTGCCTTTTTGGCAAGAGGCTCTGCCGCAGCCGAGCACCATGAGATGTTGCGTATCAGGGAAAGCACAGATCCCCAGTGCTGTTGTGCCCGTAGATAGGGTGCCAAGGGAAGGTGAAGACCATGAACAGCTTTGAGGGCTGGCCCCATGCTTGTGGGAGAAGGAGCCGGACGTTTGCCTTTTCGGCAAGAGGCTCTGCCGAGCTCGACCGCCACAAGATGATCCGTCTCTGGGAAAGCACAGATGCTCATGCCTGTTCTGCCTGTAGATAGGGTGCCAAGGCACCGTGGAAGACCATCAACAGGTTTCAGGGCTGGCCCTTTCCTTCTGGGAGAAGGAGCCTGACGTTTGCCTTTTCGGCAAGAGGCTCTGCCGAAGTCTAGAGCCGCCAGATATTCCGTGTCTGGGAAAGTATAGATCCGCAGAGCTCTTGTGCTGTAGATAGGGAGGCAAGGGAAGGTGAAGAACATCAATAGCTTTGAGGGCTGGCCCAATGCTTGTTGGAGAACGAGCCGGTCTTTTTCCTTTTAGGCAAGAGTCTCTGCCAAAGTTGAGCTCCACGAGATGTTCCGTCTCAGGGAAAGCACAGATCCGCACAGCTCTTGTGCCTGTAGATAGGGCGCCAAGGGTCGGTGAAGAACAGCAACAGCTTTGAGGGCTGGGCCCTTCCTTGTGGGACAAGTAGCTGGATGTTTGCCTTTTCGGCAAGAGGCTCTGCCGAAGTCTAGAGCCGCCAGATGTTCCGTCTCTGGGAAAGTACAGATCCGCAGAGCTCTTGTGCTGTAGATAGGGAGGCAAGGGAAGGTGAAGAGCAGCAACAGCTTTGAGGGCTGGGCCCTTCCTTGTGGGAGAAGGAGCCGGACGTTTGCCTTTTCGGCAAAAGGCTCTGCCGCGGCCGAGCGGCATGAGATGTTCCGTCACTGGGAAAGCACAGATCGCAAGTGCTCTTGTGCCTGTAGATAGGGCGCCAAGGGTCGGTGAAGAACAGCAACAGCTTTCAGAGCTGGGCCCTTCCTTGTGGGACAAGGAGCTGGAAGTTTGAATTTTCGGCAAGAGGCTGTGCCGCGGCCGAGCGCCATGAGATGTTCCGTCTCTGGGAAAGCACAGATCCCCAGTGCTGTTGTGCCTGTAGATAGGGTGCCAAGGGAAGTTGGAGACCATCAACAGCTTTCAGGGCTGGCCCCATGCTTGTGGGAGAAGGAGCCGGACGTTTGCCTTTTCAGCAAGAGGCTCTGCCGAGCTCGAAGGACACGAGATGCTCCGTCTCTGGGAAAGCACAGATGCTCAGGCCTGTTCTGCCTGTAGATAGGGCGCCAGGGGACCGTGGAAGACCATCAACAGCTTTCAGGGCTGGGCCCTTCCTTGTGGGAGAAGGAGCCGGACGTTTGCCTTTTCGGCAAGAGGCTCTGCTGCGGCCGAGCACCATGAGATGTTGCTTATCTGGGAAAGCACAGATCCCCAGTGCTGTTGTGCCTGTAGATAGGGCGCCAGGGCACTGTGAAGAGCAGCAACAGCTTTCACGGCTGAGCCCTTCCTTGTGGGACAAAGAGCCGGACGTTTAACTTTTCGGCAAGAGGCTCTGCCGCGGCCGAACACCATGAGATGTAGCGTGTCTGGGAAAGCACAGATCCCCAGTGCTGTTGTGCCTGTAGATAGGGCGCCAGGGCACTGTGAAGAGCAGCAACAGCTATAAGGGCTGTGCCCTTCCTTGTGGGAGAAGGAGCCGGACGTTTGCCTTTTTGGTAAGAGGCTCTGTCGCGGCCGAGCGCCATGAGATGTTGCGCCTCTGGGAAAGCACAGATCCCCAGTGCTGTTGAGCCTGTAGATAGGGCGCCAGGGCACCATGAAGAGCAGCAACAGCTGTCAGGGCTGGGCCCTTCCTTGTGGGAGAAGGAGCCGGACGTTTGTCTTTTCGGCAAGAGGCTCTGCCACAGCCGAGCACCATGAGATGTTGCATGTCAGGGAAACCACAGATCCCCAGTGCTGTTGAGCCTGTAGATAGGGTGCCAAGGCACCATGAAGAGCAGCAAATGCTTTCAGGGCTGGGCCCTTCCTTGTGGGAGAAGGAGTCGGATGTTTGCCTTTGTGGGAAGAGGCACTGCCACGGCCGAGCGCCATGAGATGTTGCGCCCCTTGGAAAGCACAGATCCCCAGTGCTGTTGTGCCTGTAGATAGGACACCAGGGCACCATGAAGAGCAGCAACAGCTTTCAGGGCTGGGCCCTTCCCTGTGGGAGAAGGAGCCGGACGTTTGCCTTTTCGGCAAGAGGCTCTGCCGCAACTGAGCGCCAAAAAATATCGCTTCCCTGCGAAAGCACAGATCCCCAGTGCAGTTGTGCCTGAAGATAGGGCACCAGGGCACCGTGAAGAGCAGCAACAGTTTTCAGGGCTGGGCCCTTCCTTGTGGGACAAGGAGCCGGACGTTTGCCTTTTCAGCAAGAGCCTCTGCAACAGCCGAGTGCCATAAGATGTTGCGCCTCTGGGAAAGCACAGATCCCCAGTGCTGTTGTGCCTGTAGATAGGACGCCAGGGCACTGTGAAGAGCAGCAACAGCTTTCAGGGCTGGGCCCTTCCTTGTGGCAGAAGGAGGCGGACGTTTGCCTTTTCGGCAAGAGGCTCTGCCGCGGCCGAGCGCCATGAGATGTTGCGTCTCTGGGAAAGCACAGATCCCCAGTGCTGTTGTGCCTGAAGATATGGCACCAGGGCACCGTGAAGAGCAGCAACAGCTTTCAGGGCTGGGCCCTTCCTTGTGGGACAAGGAGCCGAACGTTTGCATTTTAGGCAAGAGGCTCTGCCGCGGCTCTGCGCAATATGATGTTGCTTCTATTGGAAAACATAGATCCCCAGTGCTGTTGTGCCTGTAGATAGGGCGCCAGTGCACCGTGAAGAGCAGCAACAGCTTTGAGGGCTGGGCCCTTCCTTGTGGGAGAAGGAGCCGGACGTTTGCCTTTTCGGCAAGAGGCTCTGCCGCAGTGGAGCGTCATGAGATGTTGCATCTCTGGGAAAGCACAGATCCCCAGTGCTGTTTTGCCTGTAGATAGGGCACCAGGGCACCGTGAAGAGCAGCAACAGCTTTCAGGGCTGGGCCCTTCCTTGTAGGAGAAGGAGCCGGGCGTTTGCCTTTTTGGCAAGAGGCTCTGCCGCGGCCGAGCGCCATGAGATGTTGCGTGTCAGGGAAAGCACATATCCCCAGGGCTGTTGTGCCTGTAGATAGGGCGCCAGGGCACCGTGAAGAGCAGCAACAGCTTTCAGGGCTGGGCCCTTCCTTGTGGGAGAAAGAGTCGGAAGTTTGCCTTTTCGGCAAGAGGCTCATCCGCGGCCGAGCGTCATGAAATATTGCTTCTCTGGGAAAGCACAGATCCCCAGTGATGTTGTGCCTGTAGATAGTGCGCCAGGGCACCGTGAAGAGCAGCAACAGCTTTGAGGGCTGGGCCCTTCCTTGTGGGAGAAGGAGCCGGAAGTTTGCCTTTTTGGCAAGAGGCTCTGCCGCGGCCGAGCGCCATGAAATGTTGCGCCTCTGGGAAAGCACAGATCCCCAGTGCTGTTGTGCCTGCATATAGGGTGCCAGGGCACCGTGAAGAGCAACAACAGCTTTCAGGGCTGGGCCCTTCCTTGAGGGAGAAGGAGCCGGACGTTTGCCTTTTCGGCAAGAGGCTCTGCCGCGGCCGAGCGTCATGAGATGTTGCGTCTCTGGGAAAGCACAGATCCCCAGTGCTGATGTGCCTGTAGATAGGGTGACAAGGGTAAGTGAAGAGCAGCAAGAGCTTTCAGGGCTGGGTCCTTCCTTGTTGGAGAAGGAGCCGGACGTTTGCCTTTTTGGCAAGAGGCTCTGCCGCAGCCGAGCACCATGAGATGTTGCGTATCAGGGAAAGCACAGATCCCCAGTGCTGTTGTGCCTGTAGATAGGGTGCCAAGGGAAGGTGAAGACCATGAACAGCTTTGAGGGCTGGCCCCATGCTTGTGGGAGAAGGAGCCGGACGTTTGCCTTTTCGGCAAGAGGCTCTGCCGAGCTCGACCGCCACAAGATGATCCGTCTCTGGGAAAGCACAGATGCTCATGCCTGTTCTGCCTGTAGATAGGGTGCCAAGGCACCGTGGAAGACCATCAACAGGTTTCAGGGCTGGCCCTTTCCTTCTGGGAGAAGGAGCCTGACGTTTGCCTTTTCGGCAAGAGGCTCTGCCGAAGTCTAGAGCCGCCAGATATTCCGTGTCTGGGAAAGTACAGATCCGCAGAGCTCTTGTGCTGTAGATAGGGAGGCAAGGGAAGGTGAAGAACATCAATAGCTTTGAGGGCTGGCCCAATGCTTGTTGGAGAACGAGCCGGTCTTTTTCCTTTTAGGCAAGAGTCTCTGCCAAAGTTGAGCTCCACGAGATGTTCCGTCTCAGGGAAAGCACAGATCCGCACAGCTCTTGTGCCTGTAGATAGGGCGCCAAGGGTCGGTGAAGAACAGCAACAGCTTTGAGGGCTGGGCCCTTCCTTGTGGGACAAGTAGCTGGATGTTTGCCTTTTCGGCAAGAGGCTCTGCCGAAGTCTAGAGCCGCCAGATGTTCCGTCTCTGGGAAAGTACAGATCCGCAGAGCTCTTGTGCTGTAGATAGGGAGGCAAGGGAAGGTGAAGAGCAGCAACAGCTTTGAGGGCTGGGCCCTTCCTTGTGGGAGAACGAGCCGGACGTTTGCCTTTTCGGCAAAAGGCTCTGCCGCGGCCGAGCGCCATGAGATGTTCCGTCACTGGGAAAGCACAGATCGCAAGTGCTCTTGTGCCTGTAGATAGGGCGCCAAGGGTCGGTGAAGAACAGCAACAGCTTTCAGAGCTGGGCCCTTCCTTGTGGGACAAGGAGCTGGAAGTTTGAATTTTCGGCAAGAGGCTGTGCCGCGGCCGAGCGCCATGAGATGTTCCGTCTCTGGGAAAGCACAGATCCCCAGTGCTGTTGTGCCTGTAGATAGGGTGCCAAGGGAAGTTGGAGACCATCAACAGCTTTCAGGGCTGGCCCCATGCTTGTGGGAGAAGGAGCCGGACGTTTGCCTTTTCAGCAAGAGGCTCTGCCGAGCTCGAAGGACACGAGATGCTCCGTCTCTGGGAAAGCACAGATGCTCAGGCCTGTTCTGCCTGTAGATAGGGCGCCAGGGGACCGTGGAAGACCATCAACAGCTTTCAGGGCTGGGCCCTTCCTTGTGGGAGAAGGAGCCGGACGTTTGCCTTTTCGGCAAGAGGCTCTGCTGCGGCCGAGCACCATGAGATGTTGCTTATCTGGGAAAGCACAGATCCCCAGTGCTGTTGTGCCTGTAGATAGGGCGCCAGGGCACTGTGAAGAGCAGCAACAGCTTTCACGGCTGAGCCCTTCCTTGTGGGACAAAGAGCCGGACGTTTAACTTTTCGGCAAGAGGCTCTGCCGCGGCCGAACACCATGAGATGTAGCGTGTCTGGGAAA
Organism: Harpia harpyja; assembly: GCF_026419915.1. NCBI lineage: Eukaryota > Metazoa > Chordata > Aves > Accipitriformes > Accipitridae > Harpia > Harpia harpyja. The sequence continues at coordinate 687,304 of NW_026293136.1, forward strand.
GCACAGATCCCCAGTGCTGTTGTGCCTGAAGATAGGGCACCAGGGCACCGTGAAGAGCAGCAACAGTTTTCAGGGCTGGGCCCTTCCTTGTGGGACAAGGAGCCGGACGTTTGCCTTTTCGGCAAGAGCCTCTGCAACTGCCGAGCTCCATGAGATGTTGCGTGTCAGGGAAAGCACATATCCCCAGGGCTGTTGTGCCTGTAGATAGGGCGCCAGGGCACCGTGAAGAGCAGCAACAGCTTTCAGGGCTGGGCCCTTCCTTGTGGGAGAAAGAGTCGGAAGTTTGCCTTTTCGGCAAGAGGCTCATCCGCGGCCGAGCGTCATGAAATATTGCTTCTCTGGGAAAGCACAGATCCCCAGTGATGTTGTGCCTGTAGATAGTGCGCCAGGGCACCGTGAAGAGCAGCAACAGCTTTGAGGGCTGGGCCCTTCCTTGTGGGAGAAGGAGCCGGAAGTTTGCCTTTTTGGCAAGAGGCTCTGCCGTGGCCGAGCGCCATGAAATGTTGCGCCTCTGGGAAAGCACAGATCCCCAGTGCTGTTGTGCCTGCATATAGGGCGCCAGGGCACCGTGAAGAGCAACAACAGCTTTCAGGGCTGGGCCCTTCCTTGAGGGAGAAGGAGCCGGACGTTTGCCTTTTCGGCAAGAGGCTCTGCCGCGGCCGAGCGTCATGAGATGTTGCGTCTCTGGGAAAGCACAGATCCCCAGTGCTGATGTGCCTGTAGATAGGGTGACAAGGGTAAGTGAAGAGCAGCAAGAGCTTTCAGGGCTGGGTCCTTCCTTGTTGGAGAAGGAGCCGGACGTTTGCCTTTTTGGCAAGAGGCTCTGCCGCAGCCGAGCACCATGAGATGTTGCGTATCAGGGAAAGCACAGATCCCCAGTGCTGTTGTGCCTGTAGATAGGGTGCCAAGGGAAGGTGAAGACCATGAACAGCTTTGAGGGCTGGCCCCATGCTTGTGGGAGAAGGAGCCGGACGTTTGCCTTTTCGGCAAGAGGCTCTGCCGAGCTCGACCGCCACAAGATGATCCGTCTCTGGGAAAGCACAGATGCTCATGCCTGTTCTGCCTGTAGATAGGGTGCCAAGGCACCGTGGAAGACCATCAACAGGTTTCAGGGCTGGCCCTTTCCTTCTGGGAGAAGGAGCCTGACGTTTGCCTTTTCGGCAAGAGGCTCTGCCGAAGTCTAGAGCCGCCAGATATTCCGTGTCTGGGAAAGTACAGATCCGCAGAGCTCTTGTGCTGTAGATAGGGAGGCAAGGGAAGGTGAAGAACATCAATAGCTTTGAGGGCTGGCCCAATGCTTGTTGGAGAACGAGCCGGTCTTTTTCCTTTTAGGCAAGAGTCTCTGCCAAAGTTGAGCTCCACGAGATGTTCCGTCTCAGGGAAAGCACAGATCCGCACAGCTCTTGTGCCTGTAGATAGGGCGCCAAGGGTCGGTGAAGAACAGCAACAGCTTTGAGGGCTGGGCCCTTCCTTGTGGGACAAGTAGCTGGATGTTTGCCTTTTCGGCAAGAGGCTCTGCCGAAGTCTAGAGCCGCCAGATGTTCCGTCTCTGGGAAAGTACAGATCCGCAGAGCTCTTGTGCTGTAGATAGGGAGGCAAGGGAAGGTGAAGAGCAGCAACAGCTTTGAGGGCTGGGCCCTTCCTTGTGGGAGAACGAGCCGGACGTTTGCCTTTTCGGCAAAAGGCTCTGCCGCGGCCGAGCGCCATGAGATGTTCCGTCACTGGGAAAGCACAGATCGCAAGTGCTCTTGTGCCTGTAGATAGGGCGCCAAGGGTCGGTGAAGAACAGCAACAGCTTTCAGAGCTGGGCCCTTCCTTGTGGGACAAGGAGCTGGAAGTTTGAATTTTCGGCAAGAGGCTGTGCCGCGGCCGAGCGCCATGAGATGTTCCGTCTCTGGGAAAGCACAGATCCCCAGTGCTGTTGTGCCTGTAGATAGGGTGCCAAGGGAAGTTGGAGACCATCAACAGCTTTCAGGGCTGGCCCCATGCTTGTGGGAGAAGGAGCCGGACGTTTGCCTTTTCAGCAAGAGGCTCTGCCGAGCTCGAAGGACACGAGATGCTCCGTCTCTGGGAAAGCACAGATGCTCAGGCCTGTTCTGCCTGTAGATAGGGCGCCAGGGGACCGTGGAAGACCATCAACAGCTTTCAGGGCTGGGCCCTTCCTTGTGGGAGAAGGAGCCGGACGTTTGCCTTTTCGGCAAGAGGCTCTGCTGCGGCCGAGCACCATGAGATGTTGCTTATCTGGGAAAGCACAGATCCCCAGTGCTGTTGTGCCTGTAGATAGGGCGCCAGGGCACTGTGAAGAGCAGCAACAGCTTTCACGGCTGAGCCCTTCCTTGTGGGACAAAGAGCCGGACGTTTAACTTTTCGGCAAGAGGCTCTGCCGCGGCCGAACACCATGAGATGTAGCGTGTCTGGGAAAGCACAGATCCCCAGTGCTGTTGTGCCTGAAGATAGGGCACCAGGGCACCGTGAAGAGCAGCAACAGTTTTCAGGGCTGGGCCCTTCCTTGTGGGACAAGGAGCCGGACGTTTGCCTTTTCGGCAAGAGCCTCTGCAACTGCCGAGCTCCATGAGATGTTGCGTGTCAGGGAAAGCACAGATTCCCAGTGCTGTTGTGCCTGTAGATAGGGCGCCAGGTACCGTGAAGAGCAGCAACAGCTTTGAGGGCGGGGCCGTTCCTTGTGGGAGAAGGAGCCGGACGTTTGCCTTTTCGACAAAAGGCTCTGCCGGGGCCGAGCGCCATGAGATATTGCGTCTCTGGGAAAGCACAGATCCCCAGTGCTGTTGTGCCTGTAGATAGGTTGCCAAGGCACCGTGAAGAGCAGCAACAGCTTTGAGGGCTGGGCCCTTCCTCGTGGAGAAGGAGCCGGACATTTGCCTTTTCGGCAAGAGCCTCTGCTGGGGCCGAGCGCCATGAGATATTTCGTCTCTGGGAAAGCACAGATCCCCAGTGCTGTTGTGCCTGTAGATAGGGCGCCAGGGCACCGTGAAGAGCAGCAACAGCTTTGAGGGCGGGGCCCTTCCTTCTGGGAGAAGGAGCCTGACGTTTGTCTTTTCGGGAAGAGGCTATGCCGCGGCCGAGCGCCATGAGATGTTGCGTCTCTGGGAAAGCACAGATCCCCACTGCTGTTGTGCCTGTAGATAGGGCGCCAGGGCACCGGGAAGAGCAGCAACAGCTTTCAGGGCTGGGCCTTACCCTGTGGGAGAAGGAGCCGGGCGTTTGCATTTTCGGCAAGAGTCTCTGCCGCAGCAGAGCGCCATGAGATGTTCCGTCTCGAGCAAAGCACAAATCCCAATAGCTCTTGTGCCTGTAGATAGGTTGCCAGGGCGCCGTGAAGAGCAGCAACAGCTTTGAGGGCGGGGCCGTTCCTTCTGGGAGAAGGGAGCCGGACGTTTGCCTTTTCGGCAAAAGGCTCTGCCGCGGACGAGCGCCATGAGATGTTGCGTGTCAGGGAAAGCACAGATCCCCAGTGCAGTTGTGATTGTAGATAGGGCACCAGGGCACCATGAAGAGCAGCAACAGCTTTCAGGGCTGGGCCTTCCTTGTGGGAGAAGGAGCCGGACGTTTGCCTTTTCGGCAAGAGCCTCTGCCGGGACCGAGCGCCATGAGATGTTGCGCCTCTGGGAAAGCACAGATCCCCAGTGCTGTTGTGCCTGTAGATAGGGCGCCAGGGCACCGTGAAGAGCAGCAACAGCTTTGAGGGCGGGGCCCTTCCTTGTGGGAGAAGGAGCCGGACGTTTGCCTTTTCGGCAAAAGGCTCTGCCGCGGCCGAGCGCCATGAGATGTTGCGCCTCTGGAAAGCACAGATCCCCAGTGCTGTTGTGCCTGTAGATAGGGCGCCAGACCACCGTGAAGAACAGCAACAGCTTTCAGGTCTGGGCCCTTCCCTGTGGGAGAAGGAGCCGGACGTTTGCCTTTTCGGCAAGAGCCTCTGCCGCGGACGAGCGCCATGAGATGTTGCGTCTCTGGGAAAGCACAGATCCCCAGTGCTGTTGTGCCTGTAGATAGGGCGCCAGGGCACCGTGAAGAGCAGCAACAGCTTTGAGGGCTGGGCCCTTCCTTGTGGGAGAAGGAGCCGGACGTTTGCCTTATCGGCAAGAGCCTCTGCCGCGCCTGAGCGCCATAACATATTGCTTCTCTGGGAAACCACAGATCCCCAGTGCTGTTGAGCCTGTAGATAGGTTGCCAAGGCACCGTGAAGAGCAGCAACAGCTTTCAGGGCTGTGCGCTTCCTTATTGGATAATAAGCAGGACATTTGTCTTTTCGGCAAGAGGCTCTGCCACAGCCGAGCGCCATGAGATGTTGCGTGTCAGGGAAAGCACAGATCCCCAGTGCTGTTATGCCTGAAGATAGGGCGCCAGGGCACCATGAAGAGCAGCAACAGCTTTCAGGGCTGGGCCCTTCCTTGTGGGACAAGAAGCCGAACGTTTGCATTTTAGGCAAGAGGCTCTGCCGCGGCTCTGCGCAATATGATGTTGCTTCTATTGGAAAACATAGATCCCCAGTGCTGTTGTGCCTGTAGATAGGGCGCCAGTGCACCGTGAAGAGCAGCAACAGCTTTGAGGGCTGGGCCCTTCCTTGTGGGAGAAGGAGCCGGACGTTTGCCTATTCGGCAAAAGGCTCTGCCGCAGTGGAGCGTCATGAGATGTTGCATCTCTGGGAAAGCACAGATCCCCAGTGCTGTTGTGCCTTTAGATAGGGCACCAGGGCACCGTGAAGAGCAGCAACAGCTTTCAGGGCTGGGCCCTTCCTTGTAGGAGAAGGAGCCGGGCGTTTGCCTTTTTGGCAAGAGGCTCTGCCGCGGCCGAGCGCCATGAGATGTTGCGTGTCAGGGAAAGCACATATCCCCAGGGCTGTTGTGCCTGTAGATAGGGCGCCAGGGCACCGTGAAGAGCAGCAACAGCTTTGAGGGCTGGGCCCTTCCTTGTGGGACAAGGAGCCGGATGTTTGCCTTTTCGGCAAGAGGCTCTGCCGCAGCCGAGCGTCATGAGATGTTGCGTCTCTGGGAAAGCACAGATCCCCAGTGCTGTTGTGCCTGAAGATAGGGCGCCAGGGCACCGTGAAGAGCAGCAACAGCTTTGAGGGCTGTGCCCTTCCCTGTGGTAGAAGGAGCTGGATGTTTGCCTTTCCGGCAAGAGGCTCTGCCACGGCCGAGCGCCATGAGATGTTGCATCTCTGGAAAGCACAGATCCCCAGTGCTGTTGTGCCTGTAGATAGGGCGCCAGGTACCGTGAAGAGCAGCACAGCTTTCAGGGCTGGCCCTTCCTTGTGGGAGAGGAGTCGGAAGTTTGCCTTTGGGGGAAGAGGCTCTGCTGCGGCCGAGCGCCATGAGATGTTGCGCCTATGGGAAAGCACAGATCCCCAGTGCTGTTGTGCCTGTAGATAGGGCGCCAGGGCACCGTGAAGAGCAGCAACAGCTTTCAGGGCTGGGCCCTTCCTTGTGGGAGAAGGAGACGGACATTTGCCTTTTCGGCAAAAGCCTCTGCCACGGCCGAGCGCCATGAGATGTTGCGTCTCTGGGAAAGCACAGATCCCCAGTGCTGTTGTGACTGTAGATAGGGCGCCAGGGCACCGTGAAGAGCAGCAACAGCTTTCAGGGCTGGGCCCTTCCTTGTGGGAGAAGGAGCCGGACGTTTGCCTTCTCGGCAAGAGGCTCTGCCGCGGCCGAGCGCCATGAGATGTTTCGTCTCTGGGAGAGCACAGATCCCCAGTGCTGTTGTGCCTGTAGATAGGGCGCCAAGGGCAGGTGAAGAGCAGCAACAGCTTTGAGGGCTGGGCCCTTCCTTGTGGGAGAAGGAGCCGGACGTTTGCCTTCTCGGCAAGAGGCTTTGCCGCGTCCGAGCGCCATGAGATGTTCCGTGTCGAGCAAAGCACAAATCCCAATTGCTCTTTTGCCTGTAGATAGGCTGCCAGGGCACCGTGAAGAGCAGCAACAGCTTTCAGGTCTGGGCCCTTCCTTGTGGGAGAAAGAGTCGGAAGTTTGCCTTTTCGGCAAGAGGCTCTGCCGCGGCCGAGTGTCATGAAATATTGCTTCTCTGGGAAAGCACAGATCCCCAGTGATGTTGTGCCTGTAGATAGTGCGCCAGGGCACCGTGAAGAGCAGCAATAGCTTTGAGGGCTGGGCCCTACCTTGTGGGAGAAGGAGCCGGGCATTTGCCTTTTCACCAAGAGGCTCTGCCGCGGCCGAGCGCCATGAGATGTTGCGTCTCTGGGAAAGCACAGATCCCCAGTGCTGTTGTGCCTGTAGACAGGGCGCCAGGGCACCGTGAAGAGCAGCAACAGCTTTCAGGGCTGGGCCCTTCCTTGTGGGACAAGGAGCCGGACGTTTGCCTTTTCGGCAAGAGGCTCTGTCGCGGCCGAGCGCCATGACATGTTTCGTCTCTGGGAAAGCACAGATCCCCAGTGCTGTTGTGCCTGTAGACAGGGCGCCAGGGCACCGTGAAGAGCAGCAACAGCTTTCAGGGCTGGGCCCTTCCTTGTGGGACAAGGAGCCGGACGTTTGCCTTTTCGGCAAGAGGCTTTGCCGCGTCCGAGCGCCATGAGATGTTCCGTGTCGAGCAAAGCACAAATCCCAATTGCTCTTTTGCCTGTAGATAGGCTGCCAGGGCACCGTGAAGAGCAGCAACAGCTTTCAGGTCTGGGCCCTTCCTTGTGGGAGAAAGAGTCGGAAGTTTGCCTTTTCGGCAAGAGGCTCTGCCGCGGCAGAGCGCCATATGATGTTGCTTCTCTTGGAAAACATAGATCCCCAGTGCTGTTGTGCCTGGAGATATGGCGCCAGGGCACCGTGAAGAGCAGCAACAGCTATGAGGGCTGGGCCCTTCCTTGTGGGAGAAGGAGCCGGAAGTTTGCCTTTTTGGCAAGAGGCTCTACCGCGGCCGAGCACCATGAAATGTTGCGCCTCTGGAAAAGCACAGATCCCCAGTGCTGTTGTGCCTGTAGATAGGGTGCCACGGCACCGTGAAGAGCGGCAACAGCTTTGAGGGCTGGGCCCTTCCTTGTGGGAGAAGGAGCCGGACGTTTGCCTTTTCGGCAAGAGGCTCTGCCACAGCCAAACGCCATGAAATATTGCTTCTCTGGGAAAGCACAGATCCCCAGTGATGTTGCGCCTGTAGATAGTGCGCCAGGGCACCATGAAGTGCAGCAACAGCTTTCAGGGCTGGGCCCTTCCTTGTGGGAGAAGGAGTCGGATGTTTGCCTTTTCGGCAAGAGGCTCTGCCATGGCCGAGCGCCATGAGATGTTGCATCTCTGGGAAAGCACAGATCCCCAGTGCTGTTGTGCCTGTAGATAGGGTGCCAGGGCACCGTGAAGAGCAGCAACAGCTTTCAGGGCTGGGCCCTTCCTTGTGGGAGAAGGAGACGGACATTTGCCTTTTCGGCAATAGCCTCTGCCGCGGCCGAGCGCCATGAGATGTTGCGTCTCTGGGAAAGCACAGATCCCCAGTGCTGTTGTGCCTGTAGATAGCGCACCAGGGCACCATGAAGAGCAGCAACAGTTTTCAGGGCTGGGCCCTTCCTTGTGGGAGAAGGAGCCGGACGTTTGCCTTTTCGGCAAGAGGCTCTGCCACAGCCGAGCGCCATGAGATGTTGCGCCTCTGGGAAAGCACAGATCCCCAGTGCTGTTGTGCCTGTAGATAGGGCGCCAGGGCACCGTGAAGAGCAGCAACAGCTTTCAGGGCTGGGCCCTTCCTTGTGGCAGAAGGAGCCGGACGTTTGCCTTCTCGGCAAGAGGCTCTGCCGCGGCCGAGCGCCATGAGATGTTGCGTCTCTGGGAAAGCACAGATCCCCAGTGCTGTTGAGCCTGTAGATAGGGTGCCAAGGCACTGTGAAGAGCAGCAACAGCTTTCAGGGCTGGGCCCTTCCTTCTGGGAGAAGGAGCCGGACGTTTGCCTTTTCGGGAAGAAGCTCTGCCACAGCCAAACGCCATGAGATGTTGCGTCTCTGGGAAAGCATAGGTCCCCAGTGCTGTTGTTCCTGTAGATAGGGAGCTGAGGCACCGTGAAGAGCAGCAACAGCTTTGAGGGCTGGGCCCTTCCTTGTGGGAGAAGGAGCCGGACGTTTGCCTTTTCGGCAAGTGGCTCTGCCACAGCCGAGCGCCATGAGATGTTGCGCCTCTGGGAAAGCACAGATCCCCAGTGCTGTTGTGCCTGTAGATAGTGCGCCAGGGCACCGTGAAGAGCAGCAACAGCTTTGAGGGCTGGGCCCTTCCCTGTGGGAGAAGGAGCCGTATGTTTGCATTTTAGGCGAGAGGCTCTGCCGCGGCTCTGCGCAATATGATGTTGCTTCTCTTGGAAAACATAGATCCCCAGTGCTGTTGTGCCTGAAGATAGGGCGCCAGGGCACCGTGAAGAGCAGCAACAGCTTTCAGGGCTGGGCCCTTCCCTGTGGGAGAAGGAGCCGGACGTTTGCCTTTTCGGCAAGAGGCTCTGCCGCTGCAGAGCGCCATAAAATATTACCTCTCTGGGAAAGCACAGATCCCCAGTGCTGTTGTGCCTGTACACAGGGCGCCAGGGCACCGTGAAGAGCAGCAAGAGCTTTCAGGGCTGGGCCCTTCCTTCTGGGAGAAGGAGCCGTACTTTTGCCTTTTCGGCAAGAGGCTCTGCCGCGGACGAGCGCCATGAGATGTTCCGTCACTGGGAAAGCACAGATCCCCAGTGCTTTTGTGCCTGTAGATAGGGCGCCAGGGCACCGTGTAGAGCAGCAACAGCTTTCAGGGCCGGGCCCTTCCTTGTGGGAGAAGGAGCCGGATTTTGCCTTTTCGGCAAGAGGCTCTGCCGCGGCTGAGCGCCATGACATATTCCTTCTCTGGGAAAGCACAGATCCCCAGTGCTGTTGAGCCTGTAGATAGGGTGCCAAGGCACCGTGAAGAGCAACAACAGCTTTCAGGACTGGGCGCTTCCTTGTGGGATAATAAGCAGGACGTTTGTCTTTTCGGCAAGAGGCTCTGCCACAGCCGAGCGACATGAGATGTTGCATGTCAGGGAAAGCACAGATCCCCAGTGCTGTTGTGCCTGTAGATTTGGCACCAGGGCACTGTGAAAAGCAGCAACAGCTTTGAGGGCTGGGCCTTTCCTTGTGGGAGAAGGAGCCGGACATTTGCCTTTTCGGCAAGAGGCTCTACCACAGCCGAGCGCCATGAGATGTTGCGTCTCTGGGAAAGCGCAGATCCCCAGTGCTGTTGTGCCTGTAGATAGGGCACCAGGGCACTGTGAAGAGCAGCAACAGCTTTGAGGGCTGGGCCCTTCCTTGTGGGAGAAGGAGCCGGACGTTTGCCTTCTCGGCAAGAGGCTTTGCCGCGTCCGAGCGCCATGAGATGTTCCGTGTCGAGCAAAGCACAAATCCCAATTGCTCTTTTGCCTGTAGATAGGCTGCCAGGGCACCGTGAAGAGCAGCAACAGCTTTCAGGTCTGGGCCCTTCCTTGTGGGAGAAAGAGTCGGAAGTTTGCCTTTTCGGCAAGAGGCTCTGCCGCGGCCGAGTGTCATGAAATATTGCTTCTCTGGGAAAGCACAGATCCCCAGTGCTGTTGTGCCTGTAGACAGGGCGCCAGGGCACCGTGAAGAGCAGCAACAGCTTTCAGGGCTGGGCCCTTCCTTGTGGGACAAGGAGCCGGACGTTTGCCTTTTCGGCAAGAGGCTCTGTCGCGGCCGAGCGCCATGACATGTTTCGTCTCTGGGAAAGCACAGATCCCCAGTGCTGTTGTGCCTGTAGACAGGGCGCCAGGGCACCGTGAAGAGCAGCAACAGCTTTGAGGGCTGGGCCCTTCCTTGTGGGACAAGGAGCCGGACGTTTGCCTTTTCGGCAAGAGGCTTTGCCGCGTCCGAGCGCCATGAGATGTTCCGTGTCGAGCAAAGCACAAATCCCAATTGCTCTTTTGCCTGTAGATAGGCTGCCAGGGCACCGTGAAGAGCAGCAACAGCTTTCAGGTCTGGGCCCTTCCTTGTGGGAGAAAGAGTCGGAAGTTTGCCTTTTCGGCAAGAGGCTCTGCCGCGGCAGAGCGCCATATGATGTTGCTTCTCTTGGAAAACATAGATCCCCAGTGCTGTTGTGCCTGGAGATATGGCGCCAGGGCACCGTGAAGAGCAGCAACAGCTTTGAGGGCTGGGCCCTTCCTTGTGGGAGAAGGAGCCGGAAGTTTGCCTTTTTGGCAAGAGGCTCTACCGCGGCCGAGCACCATGAAATGTTGCGCCTCTGGAAAAGCACAGATCCCCAGTGCTGTTGTGCCTGTAGATAGGGTGCCACGGCACCGTGAAGAGCGGCAACAGCTTTGAGGGCTGGGCCCTTCCTTGTGGGAGAAGGAGCCGGACGTTTGCCTTTTCGGCAAGAGGCTCTGCCACAGCCAAACGCCATGAAATATTGCTTCTCTGGGAAAGCACAGATCCCCAGTGATGTTGTGCCTGTAGATAGTGCGCCAGGGCACCATGAAGTGCAGCAACAGCTTTCAGGGCTGGGCCCTTCCTTGTGGGAGAAGGAGCCGGACGTTTGCCTTTTCGGCAAGAGGCTCTGCCACAGCCGAGCGCCATGAGATGTTGCGCCTCTGGGAAAGCACAGATCCCCAGTGCTGTTGTGCCTGTAGATAGTGCGCCAGGGCACCGTGAAGAGCAGCAACAGCTTTCAGGGCTGGGCCCTTCCCTGTTGGAGAAGGAGCCGGGCGTTTGCCTTGTCAGCAAGAGGCTCTGCCGCGGACGAGCGCCATGAGATGTTGCATCTCTGGGAAAGCACAGATCCCCAGTGCTGTTGTGCCTGTAGATAGGGCGCCAGGGCACCATGAAGAGCAGCAACAGCTTTCAGGGCTGGGCCCTTCCTTGTGGGAGAAGGAGACGTACATTTGCCTTTTCGGCAAGAGCCTCTGCCGCGGCCGAGCGCCATGAGATGTTGCTTATCTGGGAAAGCACAGATCCCCAGTGCTGTTGTGCCTGTAGATAGCGAACCAGGGCACCATGAAGAGCAGCAGCAGCTTTGAGGGCTGGGCCCTTCCTTGTGGGAGAAGGAGCCGGACGTTTGCCTTTTCGGCAAGAGGCTCTGCCACAGACGAGCGCCATGACATGTTGCGCCTCTGGGAAAGCACAGATCCCCAGTGCTGTTGTGCCTGTAGATAGGGCGCCAGGGCACTGTGAAGAGCAGCAACAGCTTTGAGGGCTGGGCCCTTCCTTGTGGGAGAAGGAGCCGGACGTTTGCCTTTTCGGCAAGAGGCTCTGCCGCGGCCGAGCGCCATGAGATGTTGCGTGTCAGGGAATGCACAGACCCCATTGCTGTTGTGCCTGTAGATAGGGTGCCACGGCACCGTGAAGAGCAGCAACAGCTTTCAGGGCTGGGCCCTTCCTTCTGGGAGAAGGAGCCGGACGTTTGCCTTTTCGGCAAGAGGCTCTGCCACAGCCAAACGCCATGAGATGTTGCGTCTCTGGGAAAGCATAGGTCCCCAGTGCTGTTGTTCCTGTAGATAGGGAGCTGAGGCACCGTGAAGAGCAGCAACAGCTTTGAGGGCTGGGCCCTTCCTTGTGGGAGAAGGAGCCGGACGTTTGCCTTTTCGGCAATAGCCTCTGCCGCGGCCGAGCGCCATGAGATGTTGCGCCTCTGGGAAAGCACAGATCCCCAGTGCTGTTGTGCCTGTAGATAGGGTGCCAGGGCACCGTGAACAGCAGCAAAAGTTTTGAGGGCTGGGCCCTGCCTTGTGGGACAAGGAGCCAGACGTTTGCATTTTCGGCAAGAGGCTCTGCTGCTGCCGAGCGCCATGAGATGTTGCGCCTCTGGGAAAGCACAGATCCCCAGTGCTGTTGTGCCTGTAGATAGGGCACCAGGGCACCGTGAAGAGCAGCAACAGCTTTGAGGGCTGGGCCCTTCCCTGTGGGAGAAGGAGGCGGACGTTTGCCTTTTCGGCAAGAGGCTCTGCCGCGGCCGAGCGCCATGAGATGTTGCGTCTCTGGGAAAGCACAGATCCCCAGTGCTGTTGTGCCTGTAGATAGGGCACCAGGGCACCGTGAAGAGCAGCAACAGCTTTCAGGGCTGGGCCCTTCCCTGTTGGAGAAGGAGCCGGACGTTTGGCTTTTTGGCAAGAGGCTCTGCCGCGGCAGAGCGTCATGAAATATTGCTTCTCTGGGAAAGCACAGATCCCCAGTGATGTTGTGCCTGTAGATAGTGCGCCAGGGCACCGTGAAGAGCAGCAACAGCTTTCAGGGCTGGGCCCTTCCTTGTGGGACAAGGAGCCAGACATTTGCCTTTTCGGCAAGAGGCTCTGTCACGGCCGAGCGCCATGACATGTTTCGTCTCTGGGAGAGCACAGATCCCCAGTGCTGTTGTGCCTGTAGATAGGGCGCCAAGGGCAGGTGAAGAGCAGCAACAGATTTCAGGGCTGGGCCCTTCCTTGTGGGAGAAGGAGCCGGACGTTTGCCTTCTCGGCAAGAGGCTTTGCCGCGTCCGAGCGCCATGAGATGTTCCGTGTCGAGCAAAGCACAAATCCCAATTGCTCTTTTGCCTGTAGATAGGCTGCCAGGGCACCGTGAAGAGCAGCAACAGCTTTCAGGTCTGGGCCCTTCCTTGTGGGAGAAAGAGTCGGAAGTTTGACTTTTCGGCAAGAGGCTCTGCCGCGGCCGAGAGCCATGAGATGTTGCGTCTCTGGGAAAGCACAGATCCCCACTGCTGTTGTGCCTGTAGATAGGGCGCTAAGGGTAGGTGAAGAGCAGCAACAGCTTTCAGGGCTGGGCCCTTCATTGTGGGACAAGGAGCCGGACGTTTGCCTTTTCGGCAAGAGGCTCTGCCACGGCCAAGCACCATGAGATGTTGCGTGTCAGGGAAAGCACAGATCCCCAGTGCTGTTTTGCCTGAAGATAGGGCACCAGGGCACCATGAAGAGCAGCAACAGCTTTCAGGGCTGGGCCCTTCCTTGTGGGAGAAGGAGTCGGACGTTTGCCTTTTCGGCAAGAGGCTCTGCCGCGGCCGAGCGCCATGAGATGTTGCCTCTCTGCGAAAGCACAGATCCCCAGTGCTGTTGTGCCTGTAGATAGGGCGCCAGGGCACCGTGAAGAGCAGCAGCAGCTTTGAGGGCTGGGCCCTTCCCTGTGGGAGAAGGAGCCGGACGTTTGCCTTTTCGGCAAGAGGCTCTGTCGCGGCCGAGCGCCATGACATGTTTCGTCTCTGGGAGAGCACAGATCCCCAGTGCTGTTGTGCCTGTAGATAGGGCGCCAAGGGCAGGTGAAGAGCAGCAACAGATTTCAGGGCTGGGCCCTTCCTTGTGGGAGAAGGAGCCGGAAGTTTGCCTTTTCGGCAAGAGGCTCTGCCGCGGCCGAGCGCCATGAGATGTTGCGTCTCTGGGAAAGCACAGATCCCCACTGCTGTTGTGCCTGTAGATAGGGCGCTAAGGGTAGGTGAAGAGCAGCAACAGCTTTGAGGGCTGGGCCCTTCCCTGTGGGAGAAGGAGCCGGACGTTTGCCTTTTCGGCAAGAGGCTCTGCCACGGCCAAGCACCATGAGATGTTGCGTGTCAGGGAAAGCACAGATCCCCAGAGCTGTTGTGCCTGTAGATAGGGTGCCAAGGCACTGTGAAGAGCAGCAACAGCTTTCAGGGCTGGGCCCTTCCTTGTAGGAGAAGGATCCGGACGTTTGCCTTTTCGGCAAGAGGCTCTGCCGCGGCCGAGCGCCAAAAAATATTGCTTCTCTGCGAAAGCACAGATCCCCAGTGCTGTTGTGCCTGTAGATAGGGTGCCAGAGCACCGTGAAGAGCAGCAACAGCTTTCAGGGCTGGGCCCTTCCTTGTGGGAGAAGGAGCCGGACGTTTGCCTTTTCGGCAAGAGGCTCTGCAACAGCCGAGCGCCATAAGATGTTGCGCCTCTGGGAAAGCACAGATCCCCAGTGCTGTTGTGCCTGTAGATAGGGCGCCAGGGCACTGTGAAGAGCAGCAACAGCTTTCAGGGCTGGGCCCTTCCTTGTGGCAGAAGGAGGCGGATGTTTGCCTTTTCGGCAAGAGGCTCTGCCGCGGCCGAGCGCCATGAGATGTTGCGTCTCTGGGAAAGCACAGATCCCCAGTGCTGTTGTGCCTGTAGATAGGGCGCCAGGGCACCGTGAAGAGCAGCAAAAGTTTTGAGGGCTGGGCCCTGCCTTGTGGGACAAGGAGCCAGACGTTTGCCTTTTCGGCAAGAGGCTCTGCTGCTGCCGAGCGCCATGAGATGTTGCGCCTCTGGGAAAGCACAGATCCCCAGTGCTGTTGTGCCTGTAGATAGGGCACCAGGGCACCGTGAAGAGCAGCAACAGCTTTGAGGGCTGGGCCCTTCCCAGTGGGAGAAGGAGCCGGATGTTTGCCTTTTCGGCAAGAGGCTCTGCCGCGGCCGAGCGCCATGAGATGTTGCGTCTCTGGGAAAGCACAGATCCCCAGTGCTGTTGTGCCTGTAGATAGGGCACCAGGGCACCGTGAAGAGCAGCAACAGCTTTGAGGGCTGGGCCCTTCCTTGTGGGACAAGAAGCCGGACGTTTGCCTTTTCGGCAAGAGGCTCTGCCGCGGCCGAGCGCCAAAAAATATTGCTTCTCTGCGAAAGCACAGATCCCCAGTGCTGTTGTGCCTGTAGATAGGGTGCCAGAGCACCGTGAAGAGCAGCAACAGCTTTCAGGGCTGGGCCCTTCCTTGTGGGAGAAGGAGCCGGACGTTTGCCTTTTCGGCAAGAGGCTCTGCAACAGCCGAGCGCCATAAGATGTTGCGCCTCTGGGAAAGCACAGATCCCCAGTGCTGTTGTGCCTGTAGATAGGGCGCCAGGGCACTGTGAAGAGCAGCAACAGCTTTCAGGGCTGGGCCCTTCCTTGTGGCAGAAGGAGGCGGACGTTTGCCTTTTCGGCAAGAGGCTCTGCCGCGGCCGAGCGCCATGAGATGTTGCGTCTCTGGGAAAGCACAGATCCCCAGTGCTGTTGTGCCTGTAGATAGGGCGCCAGGGCACCGTGAAGAGCAGCAAAAGTTTTGAGGGCTGGGCCCTGCCTTGTGGGACAAGGAGCCAGACGTTTGCCTTTTCGGCAAGAGGCTCTGCTGCTGCCGAGCGCCATGAGATGTTGCGCCTCTGGGAAAGCACAGATCCCCAGTGCTGTTGTGCCTGTAGATAGGGCACCAGGGCACCGTGAAGAGCAGCAACAGCTTTGAGGGCTGGGCCCTTCCCAGTGGGAGAAGGAGCCGGATGTTTGCCTTTTCGGCAAGAGGCTCTGCCGCGGCCGAGCGCCATGAGATGTTGCGTCTCTGGGAAAGCACAGATCCCCAGTGCTGTTGTGCCTGTAGATAGGGCACCAGGGCACCGTGAAGAGCAGCAACAGCTTTGAGGGCTGGGCCCTTCCTTGTGGGACAAGGAGCCGGACGTTTGCCTTTTCGGCAAGAGGCTCTGCCGCGGCCGAGCGCAATGAGATGTTGCGATTCTGCGAAAGCACAGATCCCCAGTGCTGTTGTGCCTGTAGATAGGGTGCAACGGCACCGTGAAGAGCGGCAACAGTTTTGAGGGCTGGGCCCTTCCTTGTGGGAGAAGGAGCCGGACGTTTGCCTTTTCGGCAAGAGGCTCTGCCATAGCCAAACGCCATGAGATGTTGCGTCTCTGGGAAAGCATAGGTCCCCAGTGCTGTTGTTCCTGTAGATAGGGAGCTGAGGCATCGTGAAGAGCAGCAACAGCTTTCAGGGCTGGGCCCTTCCTTGTGGGAGAAGGAGCCGGACGTTTGCCTTTTCGGCAAGAGGCTCTGCCGCGGCCGAGCGCCATGAGATGTTGCGTGTCAGGGAAAGCATAGGTCCCCAGTGCTGTTGTTCCTGTAGATAGGGAGCTGAGGCACCGTGAAGAGCAGCAACAGCTTTGAGGGCTGGGCCCTTCCTTGTGGGAGTATGAGCCGGACGTTTGCCTTTTCGGCAAGAGGCTCTGCCGCGGCCGAGCGCCATGAGATGTTGCGCCTCTGGGAAAGCACAGATCCCCAGTGCTGTTGTGCCTGTAGATAGGGCGCCAGGGCACCGTGAAGAGCAGCAAAAGTTTTGAGGGCTGGGCCCTGCCTTGTGGGACAAGGAGCCAGACGTTTGCATTTTCGGCAAGAGGCTCTGCTGCTGCCGAGCGCCATGAGATGTTGCGCCTCTGGGAAAGCACAGATCCCCAGTGCTGTTGTGCCTGTAGACAGGGCACCAGGGCACCGTGAAGAGCAGCAACAGCTTTGAGGGCTGGGCCCTTCCCTGTGGCAGAAGGAGCCGGACGTTTGCCTTTTCGGCAAGAGGCTCTGCCGCGGCCGAGCGCCATGAGATGTTGCGTCTCTGGGAAAGCACAGATCCCCAGTGCTGTTGTGCCTGTAGATAGGGCACCAGGGCACCGTGAAGAGCAGCAACAGCTTTCAGGGCTGGGCCCTTCCCTGTTGGAGAAGGAACCGGACGTTTGGCTTTTTGGCAAGAGGCTCTGCCGCGGCAGAGCGTCATGAAATATTGCTTCTCTGGGAAAGCACAGATCCCCAGTGATGTTGTGCCTGTAGATAGTGCGCCAGGGCACCGTGAAGAGCAGCAACAGCTTTCAGGGCTGGGCCCTTCCTTGTGGGACAAGGAGCCAGACGTTTGCCTTTTCGGCAAGAGGCTCTGTCGCGGCCGAGCGCCATGACATGTTTCGTCTCTGGTAGAGCACAGATCCCCAGTGCTGTTGTGCCTGTAGATAGGGCGCCAAGGGCAGGTGAAGAGCAGCAACAGCTTTCAGGGCTGGGCCCTTCCTTGTGGGAGAAGGAGCCGGACGTTTGCCTTCTCGGCAAGAGGCTTTGCCGCGTCCGAGCGCCATGAGATGTTCCGTGTCGAGCAAAGCACAAATCCCAATTGCTCTTTTGCCTGTAGATAGGCTGCCAGGGCACCGTGAAGAGCAGCAACAGCTTTCAGGTCTGGGCCCTTCCTTGTGGGAGAAAGAGTCGGAAGTTTGCCTTTTCGGCAAGAGGCTCTGCCGCGGCCGAGTGCCATGAGATGTTGCGTCTCTGGGAAAGCACAGATCCCCACTGCTGTTGTGCCTGTAGATAGGGCGCTAAGGGTAGGTGAAGAGCAGCAACAGCTTTCAGGGCTGGGCCCTTCATTGTGGGACAAGGAGCCGGACGTTTGCCTTTTCGGCAAGAGGCTCTGCCGCGGCCAAGCACCATGAGATGTTGCGTGTCAGGGAAAGCACAGATCCCCAGTGCTGTTTTGCCTGAAGATAGGGCACCAGGGCACCATGAAGAGCAGCAACAGCTTTCAGGGCTGGGCCCTTCCTTGTGGGAGAAGGAGTCGGACGTTTGCCTTTTCGGCAAGAGGCTCTGCCGCGGCCGAGCGCCATGAGATGTTGCCTCTCTGCGAAAGCACAGATCCCCAGTGCTGTTGTGCCTGTAGATAGGGCGCCAGGGCACCGTGAAGAGCAGCAACAGCTTTCAGAGCTGGGCCCTTCCTTGTGGCAGAAGGAGCCGGACGTTTGCCTTTTCGGCAAGAGGCTTTGCCGCGTCCGAGCGCCATGAGATGTTCCGTGTCGAGCAAAGCACAAATCCCAATTGCTCTTTTGCCTGTAGATAGGCTGCCAGGGCACCTTGAAGAGCAGCAGCAGCTTTCAGGGCTGGGCCCTTCCTTGTAGGAGAAGGAGCCGGACGTTTGCCTTTTCGGCAAGAGGCTCTGCTGCGGCCGAGCACCATGAGATGTTGCGTCTCTGGGAAAGCACAGATCCCCAGTGCTGTTGTGCCTGTAGACAGGGCGCCAGGGCACCGTGAAGAGCAGCAACAGCTTTCAGGGCTGGGCCCTTCCTTGTGGGACAAGGAGCCGGACGTTTGCCTTTTCCGCAAGAGGCTCTGTTGCGGCCGAGCGCCATGACATGTTTCGTCTCTGGGAGAGCACAGATCCCCAGTGCTGTTGTGCCTGTAGATAGGGCGCCAAGGGCAGGTGAAGAGCAGCAACAGCTTTGAGGGCTGGGCCCTTCCTTGTGGGAGAAGGAGCCGGACGTTTGCCTTCTCGGCAAGAGGCTTTGCCGCGTCCGAGCGCCATAAGATGTTCCGTGTCGAGCAAAGCACAAATCCCAATTGCTCTTTTGCCTGTAGATAGGCTGCCAGGGCACCGTGAAGAGCAGCAACAGCTTTCAGGTCTGGGCCCTTCCTTGTGGGAGAAAGAGTCGGAAGTTTGCCTTTTCGGCAAGAGGCTCTGCCGCGGCAGAGCGCCATATGATGTTGCTTCTCTTGGAAAACATAGATCCCCAGTGCTGCTGTGCCTGGTGATATGGCGCCAGGGCACCGTGAAGAGCAGCAACAGCTTTGAGGGCTGGGCCCTTCCTTGTGGGAGAAGGAGCCGGACGTTTGCCTTTTCGGCAAGAGGCTCTGCCGCGGCCGAGCGCCATGAGATGTTGCGTGTCAGGGAATGCACAGATCCCCATTGCTGTTGTGCCTGTAGATAGGGTGCCACGGCACCGTGAAGAGCGGCAACAGCTTTCAGGGCTGGGCCCTTCCTTGTGGGAGAAGGAGCCGGACGTTTGCCTTTTCGGCAAGAGGCTCTGCCGCGGCCGAGCGCCATGAGATGTTGCGCCTCTGGGAAAGCACAGATCCCCAGTGCTGTTGTGCCTGTAGATAGGGCGCCAGGGCACCGTGAAGAGCAGCAAAAGTTTTGAGGGCTGGGCCCTGCCTTGTGGGACAAGGAGCCAGACGTTTGCATTTTCGGCAAGAGGCTCTGCTGCTGCTGAGCGCCATGAGATGTTGCGCCTCTGGGAAAGCACAGATCCCCAGTGCTGTTGTGCCTGTAGATAGGGCACCAGGGCACCGTGAAGAGCAGCAACAGCTTTGAGGGCTGGGCCCTTCCCTGTGGGAGAAGGAGGCGGACGTTTGCCTTTTCGGCAAGAGGCTCTGCCGCGGCCGAGCGCCATGAGATGTTGCGTCTCTGGGAAAGCACAGATCCCCAGTGCTGTTGTGCCTGTAGATAGGGCACCAGGGCACCGTGAAGAGCAGCAACAGCTTTCAGGGCTGGGCCCTTCCCTGTTGGAGAAGGAGCCGGACGTTTGGCTTTTTGGCAAGAGGCTCTGCCGTGGCAGAGCGTCATGAAATATTGCTTCTCTGGGAAAGCACAGATCCCCAGTGATGTTGTGCCTGTAGATAGTGCGCCAGGGCACCGTGAAGAGCAGCAACAGCTTTCAGGGCTGGGCCCTTCCTTGTGGGACAAGGAGCCAGACATTTGCCTTTTCGGCAAGAGGCTCTGTCGCGGCCGAGCGCCATGACATTTTTCGTCTCTGGGAGAGCACAGATCCCCAGTGCTGTTGTGCCTGTAGATAGGGCGCTAAGGGTAGGTGAAGAGCAGCAAGAGCTTTCAGGGCTGGGCCCTTCATTGTGGGACAAGGAGCCGGACGTTTGCCTTTTCGGCAAGAGGCTCTGCAGCGGCCAAGCACCATGAGATGTTGCGTGTCAGGGAAAGCACAGATCCCCAGTGCTGTTTTGCCTGAAGATAGGGCACCAGGGCACCATGAAGAGCAGCAACAGCTTTCAGGGCTGGGCCCTTCCTTGTGGCAGAAGGAGCCGGACGTTTGCCTTTTCGGCAAGAGGCTTTGCCGCGTCCGAGCGCCATGAGATGTTCCGTGTCGAGCAAAGCACAAATCCCAATTGCTCTTTTGCCTGTAGATAGGCTGCCAGGGCACCTTGAAGAGCAGCAACAGCTTTCAGGTCTGGGCCCTTCCTTGTGGGAGAAGGAGTCGGAAGTTTGCCTTTTCGGAAAGAGGCTCTGCCGCGGCCGAGCGCCAAAAAATATTGCTTCTCTGCGAAAGCACAGATCCCCAGTGCTGTTGTGCCTGTAGATAGGGTGCCAGAGCACCGTGAAGAGCAGCAACAGCTTTGAGGGCTGGGCCCTTCCTTGTGGGAGAAGGAGCCGGACGTTTGCCTTTTCAGAGAGAGGCTCTGCAACAGCCGAGCGCCATAAGATGTTGCGCCTCTGGGAAAGCACAGATCCCCAGTGCTGTTGTGCCTGTAGATAGGGCGCCAGGGCACTGTGAAGAGCAGCAACAGCATTCAGGGCTGGGCCCTTCCTTGTGGCAGAAGGAGGCGGATGTTTGCCTTTTCGGCAAGAGGCTCTGCCGCAGCCGAGCGCCATGAGATGTTGCGTCTCTGGGAAAGCACAGATCCCCAGTGCTGTTGTGCCTGTAGATAGGGCGCCAGGGCACCGTGAAGAGCAGCAAAAGTTTTGAGGGCTGGGCCCTGCCTTGTGGGACAAGGAGCCAGACGTTTGCCTTTTCGGCAAGAGGCTCTGCTGCTGCCGAGCGCCATGAGATGTTGCGCCTCTGGGAAAGCACAGATCCCCAGTGCTGTTGTGCCTGTAGATACGGCACCAGGGCACCGTGAAGAGCAGCAACAGCTTTGAGGGCTGGGCCCTTCCCTGTGGGAGAAGGAGCCGGATGTTTGCCTTTTCGGCAAGAGGCTCTGCCGCGGCCGAGCGCCATGAGATGTTGCGTCTCTGGGAAAGCACAGATCCCCAGTGCTGTTGTGCCTGTAGATAGGGCACCAGGGCACCGTGAAGAGCAGCAACAGCTTTGAGGGCTGGGCCCTTCCTTGTGGGAAAAGGAGCCGGACGTTTGCCTTTTCGGCAAGAGGCTCTGCCGCGGCCGAGCGCCATGAGATGTTGCGATTCTGCGAAAGCACAGATCCCCAGTGCTGTTGTGCCTGTAGATAGCGTGCCACGGCACCGTGAAGAGCGGCAACAGCTTTGAGGGCTGGGCCCTTCCTTGTGGGAGAAGGAGCCGGACGTTTGCCTTTTCGGCAAGAGGCTCTGCCACAGCCAAACGCCATGAGATGTTGCGTCTCTGGGAAAGCATAGGTCCCCAGTGCTGTTGTTCCTGTAGATAGGGAGCTGAGGCACCGTGAAGAGCAGCAACAGCTTTGAGGGCTGGGCCCTTCCTTGTGGGAGAAGGAGCCGGACGTTTGCCTTTTCGGCAAGAGGCTCTGCCGCGGCCGAGCGCCATGAGATGTTGCGCCTCTGGGAAAGCACAGATCCCCAGTGCTGTTGTGCCTGTAGATAGGGCGCCAGGGCACCGTGAAGAGCAGCAAAAGTTTTGAGGGCTGGGCCCTGCCTTGTGGGACAAGGAGCCAGACGTTTGCATTTTCGGCAAGAGGCTCTGCTGCTGCCGAGCGCCATGAGATGTTGCGCCTCTGGGAAAGCACAGATCCCCAGTGCTGTTGTGCCTGTAGATAGGGCACCAGGGCACCGTGAAGAGCAGCAACAGCTTTGAGGGCTGGGCCCTTCCCTGTGGGAGAAGGAGGCGGACGTTTGCCTTTTCGGCAAGAGGCTCTGCCGCGGCCGAGCGCCATGAGATGTTGCGTCTCTGGGAAAGCACAGATCCCCATTGCTGTTGTGCCTGTAGATAGGGCACCAGGGCACCGTGAAGAGCAGCAACAGCTTTCAGGGCTGGGCCCTTCCCTGTTGGAGAAGGAGCCGGACGTTTGGCTTTTTGGCAAGAGGCTCTTCCGCGGCAGAGCGTCATGAAATATTGCTTCTCTGGGAAAGCACAGATCCCCAGTGATGTTGTGCCTGTAGATAGTGCGCCAGGGCACCGTGAAGAGCAGCAACAGCTTTCAGGGCTGGGCCCTTCCTTGTGGGACAAGGAGCCAGACGTTTGCCTTTTCGGCAAGAGGCTCTGTCGCGGCCGAGCGCCATGACATGTTTCGTCTCTGGGAGAGCACAGATCCCCAGTGCTGTTGTGCCTGTAGATAGGGCGCCAAGGGCAGGTGAAGAGCAGCAACAGATTTCAGGGCTGGGCACTTCCTTGTGGCAGAAGGAGCCGGACGTTTGCCTTTTCGGCAAGATGCTTTGCCGCGTCCGAGCGCCATGAGATGTTCCGTGTCGAGCAAAGCACAAATCCCAATTGCTCTTTTGCCTGTAGATAGGCTGCCAGGGCACCTTGAAGAGCAGCAACAGATTTCAGGGCTGGGCCCTTCCTTGTGGGAGAAGGAGTCGGAAGTTTGCCTTTTCGGAAAGAGGCTCTGCCGCGGCCGAGCGCCATGAGATGTTGCGTCTCTGGGAAAGCACAGATCCCCACTGCTGTTGTGCCTGTAGATAGGGTGCTAAGGGTAGGTGAAGAGCAGCAACAGCTTTGAGGGCTGGGCCCTTCCTTGTGGGACAAGGAGCCGGATGTTTGCCTTTTCAGAGAGAGGCTCTGCTGCGGCCGAGCGCCATGAGATGTTGCGTCTCTGGGAAAGCACAGATCCCCAGAGCTGTTGAGCCTGTAGATAGGGTGCCAAGGCACTGTGAAGAGCAGCAACAGCTTTGAGGGCTGGGCCCTTCCTTCTGGGAGAAGGAGCCGGACGTTTGCCTTTTCGGGAAGAGGCTCTGCCGCGGCCGAGCGCCATGAGATGTTGCGATTCTGCGAAAGCACAGATCCCCAGTGCTGTTGTGCCTGTAGATAGGGTGCCACGGCACCGTGAAGAGCGGCAACAGCTTTGAGGGCTGGGCCCTTCCTTGTGGGAGAAGGAGCCGGACGTTTGCCTTTTCGGCAAGAAGCTCTGCCACAGCCAAACGCCATGAGATGTTGCGTCTCTGGGAAAGCATAGGTTTCCAGTGCTGTTGTGCCTGTAGATAGGGCGCCAGGGCACTGTGAAGAGCAGCAACAGCTTTCAGGGCTGGGCCCTTCCTTGTGGCAGAAGGAGGCGGAAGTTTGCCTTTTCGGCAAGAGGCTCTGCCGCGGCCGAGCGCCATGAGATGTTGCGTCTCTGGGAAAGCACAGATCCCCAGTGCTGTTGTGCCTGTAGACAGGGCGCCAGGGCACCGTGAAGAGCAGCAACAGCTTTGAGGGCTGGGCCCTTCCCTGTGGGAGAAGGAGCCGGATGTTTGCCTTTTCGGCAAGAGGCTCTGCCGCGGCCGAGCGCCATGAGATGTTGCGCCTCTGGGAAAGCACAGATCCCCAGTGCTGTTGTGCCTGTAGATAGGGCACCAGGGCACCGTGAAGAGCAGCAACAGCTTTGAGGGCTGGGCCCTTCCTTGTGGGACAAGGAGCCGGACGTTTGCCTTTTCGGCAAGAGGCTCTGCCGCGGCCCAGCGCCATGAGATGTTGCGTGTCAGGGAATGCACAGATCCCCATTGCTGTTGTGCCTGTAGATAGGGCACCAGGGCACCGTGAAGAGCAGCAACAGCTTTCAGGGCTGGGCCCTTCCTTGTGGGAGAAGGAGCCGGACGTTTGCCTTTTCGGCAAGAGGCTCTGCCACAGCCAAACGCCATGAGATGTTGCGTCTCTGGGAAAGCATAGGTCCCCAGTGCTGTTGTTCCTGTAGATAGGGAGCTGAGGCACCGTGAAGAGCAGCAACAGCTTTGAAGGGCTGGGCCCTTCCTTGTGGGAGAAGGAGCCGGACGTTTGCCTTTTCGGCAAGAGGCTCTGCCGCGGCCGAGCGCCATGAGATGTTGCGTCTCTGGGAAAGCACAGATCCCCAGTGCTGTTGTGCCTGTAGACAGGGCGCCAGGGCACCGTGAAGAGCAGCAACAGCTTTCAGGGCTGGGCCCTTCCTTGTGGGAGAAGGAGCCGGACGTTTGCCTTTTCGGCAAGAGGCTCTGTCGCGGCCGAGCGCCATGACATGTTTCGTCTCTGGGAAAGCACAGATCCCCAGTGCTGTTGTGCCTGTAGACAGGGCGCCAGGGCACCGTGAAGAGCAGCAACAGCTTTCAGGGCTGGGCCCTTCCTTGTGGGACAAGGAGCCGGACGTTTGCCTTTTCGGCAAGAGGCTTTGCCGCGTCCGAGCGCCATGAGATGTTCCGTGTCGAGCAAAGCACAAATCCCAATTGCTCTTTTGCCTGTAGATAGGCTGCCAGGGCACCGTGAAGAGCAGCAACAGCTTTCAGGTCTGGGCCCTTCCTTGTGGGAGAAAGAGTCGGAAGTTTGCCTTTTCGGCAAGAGGCTCTGCCGCGGCAGAGCGCCATATGATGTTGCTTCTCTTGGAAAACATAGATCCCCAGTGCTGTTGTGCCTGGAGATATGACGCCAGGGCACCGTGAAGAGCAGCAACAGCTTTGAGGGCTGGGCCCTTCCTTGTGGGAGAAGGAGCCGGAAGTTTGCCTTTTTGGCAAGAGGCTCTACCGCGGCCGAGCACCATGAAATGTTGCGCCTCTGGAAAAGCACAGATCCCCAGTGCTGTTGTGCCTGTAGATAGGGTGCCACGGCACCGTGAAGAGCGGCAACAGCTTTGAGGGCTGGGCCCTTCCTTGTGGGAGAAGGAGCCGGACGTTTGCCTTTTCGGCAAGAGGCTCTGCCACAGCCAAACGCCATGAAATATTGCTTCTCTGGGAAAGCACAGATCCCCAGTGATGTTGTGCCTGTAGATAGTGCGCCAGGGCACCATGAAGTGCAGCAACAGCTTTCAGGGCTGGGCCCTTCCTTGTGGGAGAAGGAGTCGGATGTTTGCCTTTTCGGCAAGAGGCTCTGCCATGGCCGAGCGCCATGAGATGTTGCATCTCTGGGAAAGCACAGATCCCCAGTGCTGTTGTGCCTGTAGATAGGGTGCCAGGGCACCGTGAAGAGCAGCAACAGCTTTCAGGGCTGGGCCCTTCCTTGTGGGAGAAGGAGACGGACATTTGCCTTTTCGGCAATAGCCTCTGCCGCGGCCGAGCGCCATGAGATGTTGCGTCTCTGGGAAAGCACAGATCCCCAGTGCTGTTGTGCCTGTAGATAGCGCACCAGGGCACCATGAAGAGCAGCAACAGTTTTCAGGGCTGGGCCCTTCCTTGTGGGAGAAGGAGCCGGACGTTTGCCTTTTCGGCAAGAGGCTCTGCCACAGCCGAGCGCCATGAGATGTTGCGCCTCTGGGAAAGTACAGATCCCCAGTGCTGTTGTGCCTGTAGATAGTGCGCCAGGGCACCGTGAAGAGCAGCAACAGCTTTGAGGGCTGGGCCCTTCCTTGTGGCAGAAGGAGCCGGATGTTTGCCTTCTCGGCAAGAGGCTCTGCCGCGGCCGAGCGCCATGAGATGTTGCGTCTCTGGGAAAGCACAGATCCCCAGAGCTGTTGAGCCTGTAGATAGGGTGCCAAGGCACTGTGAAGAGCAGCAACAGCTTTCAGGGCTGGGCCCTTCCTTCTGGGAGAAGGAGCCGGACGTTTGCCTTTTCGGGAAGAAGCTCTGCCACAGCCAAACGCCATGAGATGTTGCGTCTCTGGGAAAGCATAGGTCCCCAGTGCTGTTGTTCCTGTAGATAGGGAGCTGAGGCACCGTGAAGAGCAGCAACAGCTTTGAGGGCTGGGCCCTTCCTTGTGGGAGAAGGAGCCGGACGTTTGCCTTTTCGGCAAGAGGCTCTGCCACAGCCGAGCGCCATGAGATGTTGCGCCTCTGGGAAAGCACAGATCCCCAGTGCTGTTGTGCCTGTAGATAGTGCGCCAGGGCACCGTGAAGAGCAGCAACAGCTTTCAGGGCTGGGCCCTTCCCTGTTGGAGAAGGAGCCGGGCGTTTGCCTTGTCAGCAAGAGGCTCTGCCGCGGACGAGCGCCATGAGATGTTGCATCTCTGGGAAAGCACAGATCCCCAGTGCTGTTGTGCCTGTAGATAGGGCGCCAGGGCACCATGAAGAGCAGCAACAGCTTTCAGGGCTGGGCCCTTCCTTGTGGGAGAAGGAGACGTACATTTGCCTTTTCGGCAAGAGCCTCTGCCGCGGCCGAGCGCCATGAGATGTTGCTTATCTGGGAAAGCACAGATCCCCAGTGCTGTTGTGCCTGTAGATAGCGAACCAGGGCACCATGAAGAGCAGCAGCAGCTTTGAGGGCTGGGCCCTTCCTTGTGGGAGAAGGAGCCGGACGTTTGCCTTTTCGGCAAGAGGCTCTGCCACAGACGAGCGCCATGACATGTTGCGCCTCTGGGAAAGCACAGATCCCCAGTGCTGTTGTGCCTGTAGATAGGGCGCCAGGGCACTGTGAAGAGCAGCAACAGCTTTGAGGGCTGGGCCCTTCCTTGTGGGAGAAGGAGCCGGATGTTTGCCTCTTCGGCAAGAGGCTCTGCCGCGGCCGAGCGCCATGAGATGTTGCGTGTCAGGGAATGCACAGACCCCATTGCTGTTGTGCCTGTAGATAGGGTGCCAGGGCACCGTGAAGAGCAGCAACAGCTTTCAGGGCTGGGCCCTTCCTTGTGGGAGAAGGAGCCGGACGTTTGCCTTTTCGGCAAGAGGCTCTGCCACAGCCAAACGCCATGAGATGTTGCGTCTCTGGGAAAGCATAGGTCCCCAGTGCTGTTGTTCCTGTAGATAGGGAGCTGAGGCACCGTGAAGAGCAGCAACAGCTTTGAGGGCTGGGCCCTTCCTTGTGGGAGAAGGAGCCGGACGTTTGCCTTTTCGGCAAGAGGCTCTGCCGCGGCCGAGCGCCATGAGATGTTGCGCCTCTGGGAAAGCACAGATCCCCAGTGCTGTTGTGCCTGTAGATAGGGTGCCAGGGCACCGTGAAGAGCAGCAAAAGTTTTGAGGGCTGGGCCCTGCCTTGTGGGACAAGGAGCCAGACGTTTGCATTTTCGGCAAGAGGCTCTGCTGCTGCCGAGCGCCATGAGATGTTGCGCCTCTGGGAAAGCACAGATCCCCAGTGCTGTTGTGCCTGTAGATAGGGCACCAGGGCACCGTGAAGAGCAGCAACAGCTTTGAGGGCTGGGCCCTTCCCTGTGGGAGAAGGAGGCGGACGTTTGCCTTTTCGGCAAGAGGCTCTGCCGCGGCCGAGCGCCATGAGATGTTGCTTATCTGGGAAAGCACAGATCCCCAGTGCTGTTGTGCCTGTAGATAGGGCACCAGGGCACCGTGAAGAGCAGCAACAGCTTTCAGGGCTGGGCCCTTCCCTGTTGGAGAAGGAGCCGGACGTTTGGCTTTTTGGCAAGAGGCTCTGCCGCGGCAGAGCGTCATGAAATATTGCTTCTCTGGGAAAGCACAGATCCCCAGTGATGTTGTGCCTGTAGATAGTGCGCCAGGGCACCGTGAAGAGCAGCAACAGCTTTCAGGGCTGGGCCCTTCCTTGTGGGACAAGGAGCCAGACATTTGCCTTTTCGGCTAGAGGCTCTGTCACGGCCGAGCGCCATGACATGTTTCGTCTCTGGGAGAGCACAGATCCCCAGTGCTGTTGTGCCTGTAGATAGGGCGCCAAGGGCAGGTGAAGAGCAGCAACAGATTTCAGGGCTGGGCCCTTCCTTGTGGGAGAAGGAGCCGGACGTTTGCCTTCTCGGCAAGAGGCTTTGCCGCGTCCGAGCGCCATGAGATGTTCCGTGTCGAGCAAAGCACAAATCCCAATTGCTCTTTTGCCTGTAGATAGGCTGCCAGGGCACCGTGAAGAGCAGCAACAGCTTTCAGGTCTGGGCCCTTCCTTGTGCGAGAAAGAGTCGGAAGTTTGACTTTTCGGCAAGAGGCTCTGCCGCGGCCGAGAGCCATGAGATGTTGCGTCTCTGGGAAAGCACAGATCCCCACTGCTGTTGTGCCTGTAGATAGGGCGCTAAGGGTAGGTGAAGAGCAGCAACAGCTTTCAGGGCTGGGCCCTTCATTGTGGGACAAGGAGCCGGACGTTTGCCTTTTCGGCAAGAGGCTCTGCCACGGCCAAGCACCATGAGATGTTGCGTGTCAGGGAAAGCACAGATCCCCAGTGCTGTTTTGCCTGAAGATAGGGCACCAGGGCACCATGAAGAGCAGCAACAGCTTTCAGGGCTGGGCCCTTCCTTGTGGGAGAAGGAGTCGGACGTTTGCCTTTTCGGCAAGAGGCTCTGCCGCAGCCGAGCGCCATGAGATGTTGCCTCTCTGCGAAAGCACAGATCCCCAGTGCTGTTGTGCCTGTAGATAGGGCGCCAGGGCACCGTGAAGAGCAGAAGCAGCTTTGAGGGCTGGGCCCTTCCCTGTGGGAGAAGGAGCCGGACGTTTGCCTTTTCGGCAAGAGGCTCTGTCGCGGCCGAGCGCCATGACATGTTTCGTCTCTGGGAGAGCACAGATCCCCAGTGCTGTTGTGCCTGTAGATAGGGCGCCAAGGACAGGTGAAGAGCAGCAACAGATTTCAGGGCTGGGCCCTTCCTTGTGGGAGAAGGAGCCGGAAGTTTGCCTTTTCGGCAAGAGGCTCTGCCGCGGCCGAGCGCCATGAGATGTTGCGTCTCTGGGAAAGCACAGATCCCCACTGCTGTTGTGCCTGTAGATAGGGCGCTAAGGGTAGGTGAAGAGCAGCAACAGCTTTGAGGGCTGGGCCCTTCCTTGTGGGACAAGGAGCCGGATGTTTGCCTTTTCAGAGAGAGGCTCTGCTGCGGCCGAGCACCATGAGATGTTGCGTGTCAGGGAAAGCACAGATCCCCAGAGCTGTTGTGCCTGTAGACAGGGTGCCAAGGCACTGTGAAGAGCAGCAACAGCTTTCAGGGCTGGGCCCTTCCTTGTAGGAGAAGGAGCCGGACGTTTGCCTTTTCGGCAAGAGGCTCTGCCGCGGCCGAGCGCCAAAAAATATTGCTTCTCTGCGAAAGCACAGATCCCCAGTGCTGTTGTGCCTGTAGATAGGGTGCCAGAGCACCGTGAAGAGCAGCAACAGCTTTGAGGGCTGGGCCCTTCCTTGTGGGAGAAGGAGCCGGACGTTTGCCTTTTCGGCAAGAGGCTCTGCAACAGCCGAGCGCCATAAGATGTTGCGCCTCTGGGAAAGCACAGATCCCCAGTGCTGTTGTGCCTGTAGATAGGGCGCCAGGGCACTGTGAAGAGCAGCAACAGCTTTCAGGGCTGGGCCCTTCCTTGTGGCAGAAGGAGGCGGATGTTTGCCTTTTCGGCAAGAGGCTCTGCCGCGGCCGAGCGCCATGAGATGTTGCGTCTCTGGGAAAGCACAGATCCCCAGTGCTGTTGTGCCTGTAGATAGGGCGCCAGGGCACCGTGAAGAGCAGCAAAAGTTTTGAGGGCTGGGCCCTGCCTTGTGGGACAAGGAGCCAGACGTTTGCCTTTTCGGCAAGAGGCTCTGCTGCTGCCGAGCGCCATGAGATGTTGCGCCTCTGGGAAAGCACAGATCCCCAGTGCTGTTGTGCCTGTAGATAGGGCACCAGGGCACCGTGAAGAGCAGCAACAGCTTTGAGGGCTGGGCCCTTCCAGTGGGAGAAGGAGCCGGATGTTTGCCTTTTCGGCAAGAGGCTCTGCCGCGGCCGAGCGCCATGAGATGTTGCGTCTCTGGGAAAGCACAGATCCCCAGTGCTGTTGTGCCTGTAGATAGGGCACCAGGGCACCGTGAAGAGCAGCAACAGCTTTGAGGGCTGGGCCCTTCCTTGTGGGACAAAAAGCCGGACGTTTGCCTTTTCGGCAAGAGGCTCTGCCGCGGCCGAGCGCAATGAGATGTTGCGATTCTGCGAAAGCACAGATCCCCAGTGCTGTTGTGCCTGTAGATAGGGTGCCACGGCACCGTAAAGAGCGGCAACAGCTTTCAGGGCTGGGCCCTTCCTTGTGGGAGAAGGAGCCGGACGTTTGCCTTTTCGGCAAGAGGCTCTGCCACAGCCAAACGCCATGAGATGTTGCGTCTCTGGGAAAGCATAGGTCCCCAGTGCTGTTGTTCCTGTAGATAGGGAGCTGAGGCACCGTGAAGAGCAGCAACAGCTTTGAGGGCTGGGCCCTTCCTTGTGGGAGAAGGAGCCGGACGTTTGCCTTTTCGGCAAGAGGCTCTGCCGCGGCCGAGCGCCATGAGATGTTGCGCCTCTGGGAAAGCACAGATCCCCAGTGCTGTTGTGCCTGTAGATAGGGCGCCAGGGCACCGTGAAGAGCAGCAAAAGTTTTGAGGGCTGGGCCCTGCCTTGTGGGACAAGGAGCCAGACGTTTGCATTTTCGGCAAGAGGCTCTGCTGCTGCCGAGCGCCATGAGATGTTGCGCCTCTGGGAAAGCACAGATCCCCAGTGCTGTTGTGCCTGTAGACAGGGCACCAGGGCACCGTGAAGAGCAGCAACAGCTTTGAGGGCTGGGCCCTTCCCTGTGGGAGAAGGAGGCGGACGTTTGCCTTTTCGGCAAGAGGCTCTGCCGCGGCCCGAGCGCCATGAGATGTTGCCTCTCTGCGAAAGCACAGATCCCCAGTGATGTTGTGCCTGTAGATAGGGCGCCAGGGCACCGTGAAGAGCAGCAGCAGCTTTGAGGGCTGGGCCCTTCCCTGTGGGAGAAGGAGCCGGACGTTTGCCTTTTCGGCAAGAGGCTCTGTCGCGGCCGAGCGCCATGACATGTTTCGTCTCTGGGAGAGCACAGATCCCCAGTGCTGTTGTGCCTGTAGATAGGGCGCCAAGGGCAGGTGAAGAGCAGCAACAGATTTCAGGGCTGGGCCCTTCCTTGTGGGAGAAGGAGCCGGAAGTTTGCCTTTTCGGAAAGAGGCTCTGCCGCGGCCGAGCGCCATGAGATGTTGCGTCTCTGGGAAAGCACAGATCCCCACTGCTGTTGTGCCTGTAGATAGGGCGCTAAGGGTAGGTGAAGAGCAGCAACAGCTTTGAGGGCTGGGCCCTTCCTTGTGGGACAAGGAGCCGGATGTTTGCCTTTTCAGAGAGAGGCTCTGCTGCGGCCGAGCACCATGAGATGTTGCGTGTCAGGGAAAGCACAGATCCCCAGAGCTGTTGTGCCTGTAGATAGGGTGCCAAGGCACTGTGAAGAGCAGCAACAGCTTTCAGGGCTGGGCCCTTCCTTGTAGGAGAAGGAGCCGGACGTTTGCCTTTTCGGCAAGAGGCTCTGCCGCGGCCGAGCGCCAAAAAATATTGCTTCTCTGCGAAAGCACAGATCCCCAGTGCTGTTGTGCCTGTAGATAGGGTGCCAGAGCACCGTGAAGAGCAGCAACAGCTTTCAGGGCTGGGCCCTTCCTTGTGGGAGAAGGAGCCGGACATTTGCCTTTTCGGCAAGAGGCTCTGCAACAGCCGAGCGCCATAAGATGTTGCGCCTCTGGGAAAGCACAGATCCCCAGTGCTGTTGTGCCTGTAGATAGGGCGCCAGGGCACTGTGAAGAGCAGCAACAGCTTTCAGGGCTGGGCCCTTCCTTGTGGCAGAAGGAGGCGGATGTTTGCCTTTTCGGCAAGAGGCTCTGCCGCGGCCGAGCGCCATGAGATGTTGCGTCTCTGGGAAAGCACAGATCCCCAGTGCTGTTGTGCCTGTAGATAGGGCACCAGGGCACCGTGAAGAGCAGCAACAGCTTTGAGGGCTGGGCCCTTCCCAGTGGGAGAAGGAGCCGGATGTTTGCCTTTTCGGCAAGAGGCTCTGCCGCGGCCGAGCGCCATGAGATGTTGCGTCTCTGGGAAAGCACAGATCCCCAGTGCTGTTGTGCCTGTAGATAGGGCACCAGGGCACCGTGAAGAGCAGCAACAGCTTTGAGGGCTGGGCCCTTCCTTGTGGGACAAGGAGCCGGATGTTTGCCTTTTCGGCAAGAGGCTCTGCCGCGGCCGAGCGCAATGAGATGTTGCGATTCTGCGAAAGCACAGATCCCCAGTGCTGTTGTGCCTGTAGATAGGGTGCCACGGCACCGTGAAGAGCGGCAACAGTTTTGAGGGCTGGGCCCTTCCTTGTGGGAGAAGGAGCCGGACGTTTGCCTTTTCGGCAAGAGGCTCTGCCATAGCCAAACGCCATGAGATGTTGCGTCTCTGGGAAAGCATAGGTCCCCAGTGCTGTTGTTCCTGTAGATAGGGAGCTGAGGCATCGTGAAGAGCAGCAACAGCTTTCAGGGCTGGGCCCTTCCTTGTGGGAGAAGGAGCCGGACGTTTGCCTTTTTGGCAAGAGGCTCTGCCGCGGCCGAGCGCCATGAGATGTTGCGTGTCAGGGAATGCACAGATCCCCATTGCTGTTGTGCCTGTAGATAGGGTGCCACGGCACCGTGAAGAGCGGCAACAGCTTTCAGGGCTGGGCCCTTCCTTGTGGGAGAAGGAGCCGGACGTTTGCCTTTTCGGCAAGAGGCTCTGCCACAGCCAAACGCCATGAGATGTTGCGTCTCTGGGAAAGCATAGGTCCCCAGTGCTGTTGTTCCTGTAGATAGGGAGCTGAGGCACCGTGAAGAGCAGCAACAGCTTTGAGGGCTGGGCCCTTCCTTGTGGGAGTATGAGCCGGACGTTTGCCTTTTCGGCAAGAGGCTCTGCCGCGGCCGAGCGCCATGAGATGTTGCGCCTCTGGGAAAGCACAGATCCCCAGTGCTGTTGTGCCTGTAGATAGGGCGCCAGGGCACCGTGAAGAGCAGCAAAAGTTTTGAGGGCTGGGCCCTGC
Source organism: Harpia harpyja (assembly GCF_026419915.1). Taxonomy (NCBI): domain Eukaryota; kingdom Metazoa; phylum Chordata; class Aves; order Accipitriformes; family Accipitridae; genus Harpia; species Harpia harpyja. The sequence continues at coordinate 719,385 of NW_026293136.1, forward strand.
CTTGTGGGACAAGGAGCCAGACGTTTGCATTTTCGGCAAGAGGCTCTGCTGCTGCCGAGCGCCATGAGATGTTGCGCCTCTGGGAAAGCACAGATCCCCAGTGCTGTTGTGCCTGTAGACAGGGCACCAGGGCACCGTGAAGAGCAGCAACAGCTTTGAGGGCTGGGCCCTTCCCTGTGGGAGAAGGAGGCGGACGTTTGCCTTTTCGGCAAGAGGCTCTGCCGCGGCCGAGCGCCATGAGATGTTGCGTCTCTGGGAAAGCACAGATCCCCAGTGCTGTTGTGCCTGTAGATAGGGCACCAGGGCACCGTGAAGAGCAGCAACAGCTTTGAGGGCTGGGCCCTTCCCTGTTGGAGAAGGAACCGGACGTTTGGCTTTTTGGCAAGAGGCTCTGCCGCGGCAGAGCGTCATGAAATATTGCTTCTCTGGGAAAGCACAGATCCCCAGTGATGTTGTGCCTGTAGATAGTGCGCCAGGGCACCGTGAAGAGCAGCAACAGCTTTCAGGGCTGGGCCCTTCCTTGTGGGACAAGGAGCCAGACGTTTGCCTTTTCGGCAAGAGGCTCTGTCGCGGCCGAGCGCCATGACATGTTTCGTCTCTGGGAGAGCACAGATCCCCAGTGCTGTTGTGCCTGTAGATAGGGCGCCAAGGGCAGGTGAAGAGCAGCAACAGCTTTCAGGGCTGGGCCCTTCCTTGTGGGAGAAGGAGCCGGACGTTTGCCTTCTCGGCAAGAGGCTTTGCCGCGTCCGAGCGCCATGAGATGTTCCGTGTCGAGCAAAGCACAAATCCCAATTGCTCTTTTGCCTGTAGATAGGCTGCCAGGGCACCGTGAAGAGCAGCAACAGCTTTCAGGTCTGGGCCCTTCCTTGTGGGAGAAAGAGTCGGAAGTTTGACTTTTCGGCAAGAGGCTCTGCCGCGGCCGAGTGCCATGAGATGTTGCGTCTCTGGGAAAGCACAGATCCCCACTGCTGTTGTGCCTGTAGATAGGGCGCTAAGGGTAGGTGAAGAGAAGCAACAGCTTTGAGGGCTGGGCCCTTCATTGTGGGACAAGGAGCCGGACGTTTGCCTTTTCGGCAAGAGGCTCTGCCGCGGCCAAGCACCATGAGATGTTGCGTGTCAGGGAAAGCACAGATCCCCAGTGCTGTTTTGCCTGAAGATAGGGCACCAGGGCACCATGAAGAGCAGCAACAGCTATAAGGGCTGGGCCCTTCCTTGTGGGAGAAGGAGTCGGACGTTTGCCTTTTTGGCAAGAGGCTCTGCCGCGGCCGAGCGCCATGAGATGTTGCCTCTCTGCGAAAGCACAGATCCCCAGTGCTGTTGTGCCTGTAGATAGGGCGCCAGGGCACCGTGAAGAGCAGCAACAGCTTTCAGAGCTGGGCACTTCCTTGTGGCAGAAGGAGCCGGACGTTTGCCTTTTCGGCAAGATGCTTTGCCGCGTCCGAGCGCCATGAGATGTTCCGTGTCGAGCAAAGCACAAATCCCAATTGCTCTTTTGCCTGTAGATAGGCTGCCAGGGCACCTTGAAGAGCAGCAACAGCTTTCAGGGCTGGGCCCTTCCTTGTAGGAGAAGGAGCCGGACGTTTGCCTTTTCGGCAAGAGGCTCTGCTGCGGCCGAGCGCCATGAGATGTTGCGTCTCTGGGAAAGCACAGATCCCCAGTGCTGTTGTGCCTGTAGACAGGGCGCCAGGGCACCGTGAAGAGCAGCAACAGCTTTCAGGGCTGGGCCCTTCCTTGTGGGACAAGGAGCCGGACGTTTGCCTTTTCCGCAAGAGGCTCTGTTGCGGCCGAGCGCCATGACATGTTTCGTCTCTGGGAGAGCACAGATCCCCAGTGCTGTTGTGCCTGTAGATAGGGCGCCAAGGGCAGGTGAAGAGCAGCAACAGCTTTGAGGGCTGGGCCCTTCCTTGTGGGAGAAGGAGCCAGACGTTTGCCTTCTCGGCAAGAGGCTTTGCCGCGTCCGAGCGCCATGAGATGTTCCGTGTCGAGCAAAGCACAAATCCCAATTGCTCTTTTGCCTGTAGATAGGCTGCCAGGGCACCGTGAAGAGCAGCAACAGCTTTCAGGTCTGGGCCCTTCCTTGTGGGAGAAAGAGTCGGAAGTTTGCCTTTTCGGCAAGAGGCTCTGCGCGGCAGAGCGCCATATGATGTTGCTTCTCTTGGAAAACATAGATCCCCAGTGCTGCTGTGCCTGGAGATATGGCGCCAGGGCACCGTGAAGAGCAGCAACAGCTTTGAGGGCTGGGCCCTTCCTTGTGGGAGAAGGAGCCGGAAGTTTGCCTTTTTGGCAAGAGGCTCTACCGCGGCCAAGCGCCATGAAATGTTGCGCCTCTGGAAAAGCACAGATCCCCAGTGCTGTTGTGCCTGTAGATAGGGTGCCACGGCACCGTGAAGAGCGGCAACAGCTTTGAGGGCTGGGCCCTTCCTTGTGGGAGAAGGAGCCGGACGTTTGCCTTTTCGGCAAGAGGCTCTGCCACAGCCAAACGCCATGAAATATTGCTTCTCTGGGAAAGCACAGATCCCCAGTGATGTTGTGCCTGTAGATAGTGCGCCAGGGCACCATGAAGTGCAGCAACAGCTTTCAGGGCTGGGCCCTTCCTTGTGGGAGAAGGAGACGGACATTTGCCTTTTCGGCAATAGCCTCTGCCATGGCCGAGCGCCATGAGATGTTGTGTCTCTGGGAAAGCACAGATCCCCAGTGCTGTTGTGCCTGTAGATAGCGCACCAGGGCACCATGAAGAGCAGCAACAGCTTTGAGGGCTGGGCCCTTCCTTGTGGGAGAAAGAGTCGGAAGTTTGCCTTTTCGGCAAGAGGCTCTGCCACAGCCGAGCGCCATGAGATGTTGCGTCTCTGGGAAAGCATAGGTCCCCAGTGCTGTTGTTCCTGTAGATAGGGAGCTGAGGCACCGTGAAGAGCAGCAACAGCTTTCAGGGCTGGGCCCTTCCCTGTTGGAGAAGGAGCCGGGCGTTTGCCTTGTCAGCAAGAGGCTCTGCCGCGGACGAGCGCCATGAGATGTTGCGTCTCTGGGAAAGCACAGATCCCCAGTGCTGTTGTGCCTGTAGATAGGGCGCCAGGGCACCATGAAGAGCAGCAACAGCTTTCAGGGCTGGGCCCTTCCTTGTGGGAGAAGGAGACGTACATTTGCCTTTTCGGCAAGAGCCTCTGCCGCGGCCGAGCGCCATGAGATGTTGCGTCTCTGGGAAAGCACAGATCCCCAGTGCTGTTGTGCCTGTAGATAGCGAACCAGGGCACCATGAAGAGCAGCAGCAGCTTTGAGGGCTGGGCCCTTCCCTGTGGGAGAAGGAGCCGGACGTTTGCCTTTTCGGCAAGAGGCTCTGCCACAGACGAGCGCCATGAGATGTTGCGCCTCTGGGAAAGCACAGATCCCCAGTGCTGTTGTGCCTGTAGATAGGGCGCCAGGGCACTGTGAAGAGCAGCAACAGCTTTGAGGGCTGGGCCCTTCCTTGTGGGAGAAGGAGGCGGACGTTTGCCTTTTCGGCAAGAGGCTCTGCCGCGGCCGAGCGCCATGAGATGTTGCGTGTCAGGGAATGCACAGATCCCCATTGCTGTTGTGCCTGTAGATAGGGTGCCACAGCACCGTGAAGAGCGGCAACAGCTTTCAGGGGTGGGCCCTTCCTTGTGGGAGAAGGAGCCGGACGTTTGCCTTTTCGGCAAGAGGCTCTGCCGCGGCCGAGCGCCATGAGATGTTGCGCCTCTGGGAAAGCACAGATCCCCAGTGCTGTTGTGCCTGTAGATAGGGCGCCAGGGCACCGTGAAGAGCAGCAAAAGTTTTGAGGGCTGGGCCCTGCCTTGTGGGACAAGGAGCCAGACGTTTGCATTTTCGGCAAGAGGCTCTGCTGCTGCCGAGCGCCATGAGATGTTGCGCCTCTGGGAAAGCACAGATCCCCAGTGCTGTTGTGCCTGTAGATAGGGCACCAGGGCACCGTGAAGAGCAGCAACAGCTTTCAGGGCTGGGCCCTTCCCTGTTGGAGAAGGAGCCGGACGTTTGGCTTTTTGGCAAGAGGCTCTGCCGCGGCAGAGCGTCATGAAATATTGCTTCTCTGGGAAAGCACAGATCCCCAGTGATGTTGTGCCTGTAGATAGTGCGCCAGGGCACCGTGAAGAGCAGCAACAGCTTTCAGGGCTGGGCCCTTCCTTGTGGGACAAGGAGCCAGACATTTGCCTTTTCGGCAAGAGGCTCTGTCGCGGCCGAGCGCCATGACATGTTTCGTCTCTGGGAGAGCACAGATCCCCAGTGCTGTTGTGCCTGTAGATAGGGCGCTAAGGGTAGGTGAAGAGCAGCAACAGCTTTCAGGGCTGGGCCCTTCATTGTGGGACAAGCAGCCGGACGTTTGCCTTTTCGGCAAGAGGCTCTGCCGCGGCCAAGCACCATGAGATGTTGCGTGTCAGGGAAAGCACAGATCCCCAGTGCTGTTTTGCCTGAAGATAGGGCACCAGGGCTCCATGAAGAGCAGCAACAGCTTTCAGGGCTGGGCCCTTCCTTGTGGCAGAAGGAGCCGGACGTTTGCCTTTTCGGCAAGAGGCTTTGCCGCGTCCGAGCGCCATGAGATGTTCCGTGTCGAGCAAAGCACAAATCCCAATTGCTCTTTTGCCTGTAGATAGGCTGCCAGGGCACCTTGAAGAGCAGCAACAGCTTTCAGGGCTTGGCCCTTCCTTGTGGGAGAAGGAGTAGGAAGTTTGCCTTTCGGAAAGAGGCTCTGACGCGGCCGAGCGCCAAAAAATATTGCTTCTCTGCGAAAGCACAGATCCCCAGTGCTGTTGTGCCTGTAGATAGGGTGCCAGAGCACCGTGAAGAGCAGCAACAGCTTTGAGGGCTGGGCCCTTCCTTGTGGGAGAAGGAGCCGGACGTTTGCCTTTTCGGCAAGAGGCTCTGCAACAGCCGAGCGCCATAAGATGTTGCGCCTCTGGGAAAGCACAGATCCCCAGTGCTGTTGTGCCTGTAGATAGGGCGCCAGGGCACTGTGAAGAGCAGCAACAGCTTTCAGGGCTGGGCCCTTCCTTGTGGCAGAAGGAGGCGGATGTTTGCCTTTTTGGCAAGAGGCTCTGCCGCAGCCGAGCGCCATGAGATGTTGCGTCTCTGGGAAAGCACAGATCCCCAGTGCTGTTGTGCCTGTAGATAGGGCGCCAGGGCACCGTGAAGAGCAGCAAAAGTTTTGAGGGCTGGGCCCTGCCTTGTGGGACAAGGAGCCAGACGTTTGCCTTTTCGGCAAGAGGCTCTGCTGCTGCCGAGCGCCATGAGATGTTGCGCCTCTGGGAAAGCACAGATCCCCAGTGCTGTTGTGCCTGTAGATAGGGCACCAGGGCACCGTGAAGAGCAGCAACAGCTTTGAGGGCTGGGCCCTTCCCTGTGGGAGAAGGAGCCGGATGTTTGCCTTTTCGGCAAGAGGCTCTGCCGCGGCGAGTGCCATGAGATGTTGCGTCTCTGGGAAAGCACAGATCCCCAGTGCTGTTGTGCCTGTAGATAGGGCACCAGGGCACCGTGAAGAGCAGCAACAGCTTTCAGGGCTGGGCCCTTCCTTGTGGGAAAAGGAGCCGGACGTTTGCCTTTTCGGCAAGAGCTCTGCCGCGGCCGAGCGCAATGAGATGTTGCGATTCTGCGAAAGCACAGATCCCCAGTGCTGTTGTGCCTGTAGATAGGGTGCCACGGCACCGTGAAGAGCGGCAACAGTCTTGAGGGCTGGGCCCTTCCCTGTGGGAGAAGGAGCCGGACGTTTGCCTTTTCGGCAAGAGGCTCTGCCATAGCCAAACGCCATGAGATGTTGCGTCTCTGGGAAAGCATAGGTCCCCAGTGCTGTTGTTCCTGTAGATAGGGAGCTGAGGCATCGTGAAGAGCAGCAACAGCTTTGAGGGCTGGGCCCTTCCTTGTGGGAGAAGGAGCCGGACGTTTGCCTTTTCGGCAAGAGGCTCTGCCGCGGCCGAGCGCCATGAGATGTTGCGTGTCAGGGAATGCACAGATCCCCATTGCTGTTGTGCCTGTAGATAGCGTGCCACGGCACCGTGAAGAGCGGCAACAGCTTTCAGGGCTGGGCCCTTCCTTGTGGATAAGGAGCCGGACGTTTGCCTTTTCGGCAAGAGGCTCTGCCACAGCCAAAACGCCATGAGATGTTGCGTCTCTGGGAAAGCATAGGTCCCCAGTGCTGTTGTTCCTGTAGATAGGGAGCTGAGGCACCGTGAAGAGCAGCAACAGCTTTGAGGGCTGGGCCCTTCCTTGTGGGAGAAGGAGCCGGACGTTTGCCTTTTCGGCAAGAGGCTCTGCCGCGGCCGAGCGCCATGAGATGTTGCGCCTCTGGGAAAGCACAGATCCCCAGTGCTGTTGTGCCTGTAGATAGGGCGCCAGGGCACCGTGAAGAGCAGCAAAAGTTTTGAGGGCTGGGCCCTGCCTTGTGGGACAAGGAGCCAGACGTTTGCATTTTCGGCAAGAGGCTCTGCTGCTGCCGAGCGCCATGAGATGTTGCGCCTCTGGGAAAGCACAGATCCCCAGTGCTGTTGTGCCTGTAGATAGGGCACCAGGGCACCGTGAAGAGCAGCAACAGCTTTGAGGGCTGGGCCCTTCCCTGTGGGAGAAGGAGGCGGACGTTTGCCTTTTCGGCAAGAGGCTCTGCCGCGGCCGAGCGCCATGAGATGTTGCGTCTCTGGGAAAGCACAGATCCCCAGTGCTGTTGTGCCTGTAGATAGGGCACCAGGGCACCGTGAAGAGCAGCAACAGCTTTCAGGGCTGGGCCCTTCCTGTTGGAGAAGGAGCCGGACGTTTGGCTTTTTGGCAAGAGGCTCTGCCGCGGCAGAGCGTCATGAAATATTGCTTCTCTGGGAAAGCACAGATCCCCAGTGATGTTGTGCCTGTAGATAGTGCGCCAGGGCACCGTGAAGAGCAGCAACAGCTTTCAGGGCTGGGCCCTTCCTTGTGGGACAAGGAGCCAGACGTTTGCCTTTTCGGCAAGAGGCTCTGTCGCGGCCGAGCGCCATGACATGTTTCGTCTCTGGGAGAGCACAGATCCCCAGTGCTGTTGTGCCTGTAGATAGGGCGCCAAGGGCAGGTGAAGAGCAGCAACAGCTTTCAGGGCTGGGCACTTCCTTGTGGCAGAAGGAGCCGGACGTTTGCCTTTTCGGCAAGATGCTTTGCCGCGTCCGAGCGCCATGAGATGTTCCGTGTCGAGCAAAGCACAAATCCCAATGCTCTTTTGCCTGTAGATAGGCTGCCAGGGCACCTTGAAGAGCAGCAACAGATTTCAGGGCTGGGCCCTTCCTTGTGGGAGAAGGAGTCGGAAGTTTGCCTTTTCGGAAAGAGGCTCTGCCGCGGCCGAGCGCCATGAGATGTTGCGTCTCTGGGAAAGCACAGATCCCCACTGCTGTTGTGCCTGTAGATAGGGTGCTAAGGGTAGGTGAAGAGCAGCAACAGCTTTGAGGGCTGGGCCCTTCCTTGTGGGACAAGGAGCCGGATGTTTGCCTTTTCAGAGAGAGGCTCTGCTGCGGCCGAGCACCATGAGATGTTGCGTGTCAGGGAAAGCACAGATCCCCAGAGCTGTTGTGCCTGTAGATAGGGTTCCAAGGCACTGTGAAGAGCAGCAACAGCTTTCAGGGCTGGGCCCTTCCTTGTAGGAGAAGGAGCCGGACGTTTGCCTTTTCGGCAAGAGGCTCTGCCGCGGCCGAGCGCCAAAAAATATTGCTTCTCTGCGAAAGCACAGATCCCCAGTGCTGTTGTGCCTGTAGATAGGGCGCCAGGGCACTGTGAAGAGCAGGCAACAGCTTTCAGGGCTGGGCCCTTCCTTGTGGCAGAAGGAGCCGGACGTTTGCCTTGTCGGCAAGAGGCTCTGCCGCGGCCGAGCGCCATGAGATGTTGCGTCTCTGGGAAAGCACAGATCCCCAGAGCTGTTGAGCCTGTAGATAGGGTGCCAAGGCACTGTGAAGAGCAGCAACAGCTTTCAGGGCTGGGCCCTTCCTTCTGGGAGAAGGAGCCGGACGTTTGCCTTTTCGGGAAGAGGCTCTGCCGCGGCCGAGCGCCATGAGATGTTGCGATTCTGCGAAAGCACAGATCCCCAGTGCTGTTGTGCCTGTAGATAGGGTGCCACGGCACCGTGAGGAGCGGCAACAGCTTTGAGGGCTGGGCCCTTCCTTGTGGGAGAAGGAGCCGGACGTTTGCCTTTTCGGCAAGAAGCTCTGCCACAGCCAAACGCCATGAGATGTTGCGTCTCTGGGAAAGCATAGGTCCCCAGTGCTGTTGTGCCTGTAGATAGGGCGCCAGGGCACTGTGAAGAGCAGCAAGAGCTTTCAGGGCTGGGCCCTTCCTTGTGGCAGAAGGAGGCGGAAGTTTGCCTTTTCGGCAAGAGGCTCTGCCGCGGCCGAGCGCCATGAGATGTTGCGTCTCTGGGAAAGCACAGATCCCCAGTGCTGTTGTGCCTGTAGATAGTGCGCCAGGGCACCGTGAAGAGCAGCAACAGCTTTGAGGGCTGGGCCCTTCCCTGTGGGAGAAGGAGCCGGATGTTTGCCTTTTCGGCAAGAGGCTCTGCCGCGGCCCGAGCGCCATGAGATGTTGCGCCTCTGGGAAAGCACAGATCCCCAGTGCTGTTGTGCCTGTAGATAGGGCACCAGGGCACCGTGAAGAGCAGCAACAGCTTTGAGGGCTGGGCCCTTCCTTGTGGGACAAGGAGCCGGACGTTTGCCTTTTCGGCAAGAGGCTCTGCCGCGGCCGAGCGCCATGAGATGTTGCGCCTCTGGGAAAGCACAGATCCCCAGTGCTGTTGTGCCTGTAGATAGGGCACCAGGGCACCGTGAAGAGCAGCAACAGCTTTCAGGGCTGGGCCCTTCCCTGTTGGAGAAGGAGCCGGACGTTTGGCTTTTTGGCAAGAGGCTCTGCCGCGGCAGAGCGTCATGAAATATTGCTTCTCTGGGAAAGCACAGATCCCCAGTGATGTTGTGCCTGTAGATAGTGCGCCAGGGCACCGTGAAGAGCAGCAACAGCTTTCAGGGCTGGGCCCTTCCTTGTGGGACAAGGAGCAGACATTTGCCTTTTCGGCAAGAGGCTCTGTCGCGGCCGAGCGCCATGACATGTTTCGTCTCTGGGAGAGCACAGATCCCCAGTGCTGTTGTGCCTGTAGATAGGGCGCTAAGGGTAGGTGAAGAGCAGCAACAGCTTTCAGGGCTGGGCCCTTCATTGTGGGACAAGCAGCCGGACGTTTGCCTTTTCGGCAAGAGGCTCTGCCGCGGCCAAGCACCATGAGATGTTGCGTGTCAGGGAAAGCACAGATCCCCAGTGCTGTTTTGCCTGAAGATAGGGCACCAGGGCTCCATGAAGAGCAGCAACAGCTTTCAGGGCTGGGCCCTTCCTTGTGGCAGAAGGAGCCGGACGTTTGCCTTTTCGGCAAGAGGCTTTGCCGCGTCCGAGCGCCATGAGATGTTCCGTGTCGAGCAAAGCACAAATCCCAATTGCTCTTTTGCCTGTAGATAGGCTGCCAGGGCACCTTGAAGAGCAGCAACAGCTTTCAGGGCTTGGCCCTTCCTTGTGGGAGAAGGAGTAGGAAGTTTGCCTTTTCGGAAAGAGGCTCTGACGCGGCCGAGCGCCAAAAAATATTGCTTCTCTGCGAAAGCACAGATCCCCAGTGCTGTTGTGCCTGTAGATAGGGTGCCAGAGCACCGTGAAGAGCAGCAACAGCTTTGAGGGCTGGGCCCTTCCTTGTGGGAGAAGGAGCCGGACGTTTGCCTTTTCGGCAAGAGGCTCTGCAACAGCCGAGCGCCATAAGATGTTGCGCCTCTGGGAAAGCACAGATCCCCAGTGCTGTTGTGCCTGTAGATAGGGCGCCAGGGCACTGTGAAGAGCAGCAACAGCTTTCAGGGCTGGGCCCTTCCTTGTGGCAGAAGGAGGCGGATGTTTGCCTTTTTGGCAAGAGGCTTTGCCGCAGCCGAGCGCCATGAGATGTTGCGTCTCTGGGAAAGCACAGATCCCCAGTGCTGTTGTGCCTGTAGATAGGGCGCCAGGGCACCGTGAAGAGCAGCAAAAGTTTTGAGGGCTGGGCCCTGCCTTGTGGGACAAGGAGCCAGACGTTTGCCTTTTCGGCAAGAGGCTCTGCTGCTGCCGAGCGCCATGAGATGTTGCGCCTCTGGGAAAGCACAGATCCCCAGTGCTGTTGTGCCTGTAGATAGGGCACCAGGGCACCGTGAAGAGCAGCAACAGCTTTGAGGGCTGGGCCCTTCCCTGTGGGAGAAGGAGCCGGATGTTTGCCTTTTCGGCAAAGAGGCTCTGCCGCGGCCCGAGTGCCATGAGATGTTGCGTCTCTGGGAAAGCACAGATCCCCAGTGCTGTTGTGCCTGTAGATAGGGCACCAGGGCACCGTGAAGAGCAGCAACAGCTTTCAGGGCTGGGCCCTTCCTTGTGGGAAAAGGAGCCGGACGTTTGCCTTTTCGGCAAGAGGCTCTGCCGCGGCCGAGCGCAATGAGATGTTGCGATTCTGCGAAAGCACAGATCCCCAGTGCTGTTGTGCCTGTAGATAGGGTGCCACGGCACCGTGAAGAGCGGCAACAGTCTTGAGGGCTGGGCCCTTCCCTGTGGAGAAGAGCCGGACGTTTGCCTTTTCGGCAAGAGGCTCTGCCATAGCCAAACGCCATGAGATGTTGCGTCTCTGGGAAAGCATAGGTCCCCAGTGCTGTTGTTCCTGTAGATAGGGAGCTGAGGCATCGTGAAGAGCAGCAACAGCTTTGAGGGCTGGGCCCTTCCTTGTGGGAGAAGGAGCCGGACGTTTGCCTTTTCGGCAAGAGGCTCTGCCGCGGCCGAGCGCCATGAGATGTTGCGTGTCAGGGAATGCACAGATCCCCATTGCTGTTGTGCCTGTAGATAGCGTGCCACGGCACCGTGAAGAGCGGCAACAGCTTTCAGGGCTGGGCCCTTCCTTGTGGGATAAGGAGCCGGACGTTTGCCTTTTCGGCAAGAGGCTCTGCCACAGCCAAACGCCATGAGATGTTGCGTCTCTGGAAAGCATAGGTCCCCAGTGCTGTTGTTCCTGTAGATAGGGAGCTGAGGCACCGTGAAGAGCAGCAACAGCTTTGAGGGCTGGGCCCTTCCTTGTGGGAGAAGGAGCCGGACGTTTGCCTTTTCGGCAAGAGGCTCTGCCTGCGGCCGAGCGCCATGAGATGTTGCGCCTCTGGGAAAGCACAGATCCCCAGTGCTGTTGTGCCTGTAGATAGGGCGCCAGGGCACCGTGAAGAGCAGCAAAAGTTTTGAGGGCTGGGCCCTGCCTTGTGGGACAAGGAGCCAGACGTTTGCATTTTCGGCAAGAGGCTCTGCTGCTGCCGAGCGCCATGAGATGTTGCGCCTCTGGGAAAGCACAGATCCCCAGTGCTGTTGTGCCTGTAGATAGGGCACCAGGGCACCGTGAAGAGCAGCAACAGCTTTGAGGGCTGGGCCCTTCCCTGTGGGAGAAGGAGGCGGACGTTTGCCTTGTCGGCAAGAGGCTCTGCCGCGGCCGAGCGCCATGAGATGTTGCGTCTCTGGGAAAGCACAGATCCCCAGTGCTGTTGTGCCTGTAGATAGGGCACCAGGGCACCGTGAAGAGCAAGCAACAGCTTTCAGGGCTGGGCCCTTCCCTGTTGGAGAAGGAGCCGGACGTTTGGCTTTTTGGCAAGAGGCTCTGCCGCGGCAGAGCGTCATGAAATATTGCTTCTCTGGGAAAGCACAGATCCCCAGTGATGTTGTGCCTGTAGATAGTGCGCCAGGGCACCGTGAAGAGCAGCAACAGCTTTCAGGGCTGGGCCCTTCCTTGTGGGACAAGGAGCCAGACGTTTGCCTTTTCGGCAAGAGGCTCTGTCGCGGCCGAGCGCCATGACATGTTTCGTCTCTGGGAGAGCACAGATCCCCAGTGCTGTTGTGCCTGTAGATAGGGCGCCAAGGGCAGGTGAAGAGCAGCAACAGCTTTCAGGGCTGGGCACTTCCTTGTGGCAGAAGGAGCCGGACGTTTGCCTTTTCGGCAAGATGCTTTGCCGCGTCCGAGCGCCATGAGATGTTCCGTGTCGAGCAAAGCACAAATCCCAATTGCTCTTTTGCCTGTAGATAGGCTGCCAGGGCACCTTGAAGAGCAGCAACAGATTTCAGGGCTGGGCCCTTCCTTGTGGGAGAAGGAGTCGGAAGTTTGCCTTTTCGGAAAGAGGCTCTGCCGCGGCCGAGCGCCATGAGATGTTGCGTCTCTGGGAAAGCAGAGATCCCCACTGCTGTTGTGCCTGTAGATAGGGTGCTAAGGGTAGGTGAAGAGCAGCAACAGCTTTGAGGGCTGGGCCCTTCCTTGTGGGACAAGGAGCCGGATGTTTGCCTTTTCAGAGAGAGGCTCTGCTGCGGCCGAGCACCATGAGATGTTGCGTGTCAGGGAAAGCACAGATCCCCAGAGCTGTTGTGCCTGTAGATAGGGTTCCAAGGCACTGTGAAGAGCAGCAACAGCTTTCAGGGCTGGGCCCTTCCTTGTAGGAGAAGGAGCCGGACGTTTGCCTTTTCGGCAAGAGGCTCTGCCGCGGCCGAGCGCCAAAAAATATTGCTTCTCTGCGAAAGCACAGATCCCCAGTGCTGTTGTGCCTGTAGATAGGGCGCCAGGGCACTGTGAAGAGCAGCAACAGCTTTCAGGGCTGGGCCCTTCCTTGTGGCAGAAGGAGCCGGACGTTTGCCTTGTCGGCAAGAGGCTCTGCCGCGGCCGAGCGCCATGAGATGTTGCGTCTCTGGGAAAGCACAGATCCCCAGAGCTGTTGAGCCTGTAGATAGGGTGCCAAGGCACTGTGAAGAGCAGCAACAGCTTTCAGGGCTGGGCCCTTCCTTCTGGGAGAAGGAGCCGGACGTTTGCCTTTTCGGGAAGAGGCTCTGCCGCGGCCGAGCGCCATGAGATGTTGCGATTCTGCGAAAGCACAGATCCCCAGTGCTGTTGTGCCTGTAGATAGGGTGCCACGGCACCGTGAGGAGCGGCAACAGCTTTGAGGGCTGGGCCCTTCCTTGTGGGAGAAGGAGCCGGACGTTTGCCTTTTCGGCAAGAAGCTCTGCCACAGCCAAACGCCATGAGATGTTGCGTCTCTGGGAAAGCATAGGTCCCCAGTGCTGTTGTGCCTGTAGATAGGGCGCCAGGGCACTGTGAAGAGCAGCAAGAGCTTTCAGGGCTGGGCCCTTCCTTGTGGCAGAAGGAGGCGGAAGTTTGCCTTTTCGGCAAGAGGCTCTGCCGCGGGCCGAGCGCCATGAGATGTTGCGTCTCTGGGAAAGCACAGATCCCCAGTGCTGTTGTGCCTGTAGATAGTGCGCCAGGGCACCGTGAAGAGCAGCAACAGCTTTGAGGGCTGGGCCCTTCCCTGTGGGAGAAGGAGCCGGATGTTTGCCTTTTCGGCAAGAGGCTCTGCCGCGGCCGAGCGCCATGAGATGTTGCGCCTCTGGGAAAGCACAGATCCCCAGTGCTGTTGTGCCTGTAGATAGGGCACCAGGGCACCGTGAAGAGCAGCAACAGCTTTGAGGGCTGGGCCCTTCCTTGTGGGACAAGGAGCCGGACGTTTGCCTTTTCGGCAAGAGGCTCTGCCGCGGCCGAGCGCCATGAGATGTTGCGTGTCAGGGAATGCACAGATCCCCATTGCTGTTGTGCCTGTAGATAGGGCACCAGGGCACCGTGAAGAGCAGCAACAGCTTTCAGGGCTGGGCCCTTCCTTGTGGGAGAAGGAGCCGGACGTTTGCCTTTTCAGCAAGAGGCTCTGCCACAGCCAAACGCCATGAGATGTTGCGTCTCTGGGAAAGCATAGGTCCCCAGTGCTGTTGTGCCTGTAGATAGGGCGCCAGGGCACCGTGAAGAGCAGCAAAAGTTTTGAGGGCTGGGCCCTGCCTTGTGGGACAAGGAGCCAGACGTTTGCATTTTCGGCAAGAGGCTCTGCTGCTGCCGAGCGCCATGAGATGTTGCGCCTCTGGGAAAGCACAGATCCCCAGTGCTGTTGTGCCTGTAGATAGGGCACCAGGGCACCGTGAAGAGCAGCAACAGCTTTGAGGGCTGGGCCCTTCCCTGTGGGAGAAGGAGGCGGACGTTTGCCTTTTCGGCAAGAGGCTCTGCTGCGGCCGAGCGCCATGAGATGTTGCGTCTCTGGGAAAGCACAGATCCCCAGTGCTGTTGTGCCTGTAGATAGGGCACCAGGGCACCGTGAAGAGCAGCAACAGCTTTCAGGGCTGGGCCCTTCCCTGTTGGAGAAGGAGCCGGACGTTTGGCTTTTTGGCAAGAGGCTCTGCCGCGGCAGAGCGTCATGAAATATTGCTGCTCTGGGAAAGCACAGATCCCCAGTGATGTTGTGCCTGTAGATAGTGCGCCAGGGCACCGTGAAGAGCAGCAACAGCTTTCAGGGCTGGGCCCTTCCTTGTGGGACAAGGAGCCAGACGTTTGCCTTTTCGGCAAGAGGCTCTGTCGCGGCCGAGCGCCATGACATGTTTCGTCTCTGGGAGAGCACAGATCCCCAGTGCTGTTGTGCCTGTAGATAGGGCGCCAAGGGCAGGTGAAGAGCAGCAACAGATTTCAGGGCTGGGCACTTCCTTGTGGCAGAAGGAGCCGGACGTTTGCCTTTTCGGCAAGATGCTTTGCCGCGTCCGAGCGCCATGAGATGTTCCGTGTCGAGCAAAGCACAAATCCCAATTGCTCTTTTGCCTGTAGATAGGCTGCCAGGGCACCTTGAAGAGCAGCAACAGATTTCAGGGCTGGGCCCTTCCTTGTGGGAGAAGGAGTCGGAAGTTTGCCTTTTCGGAAAGAGGCTCTGCCGCGGCCGAGCGCCATGAGATGTTGCGTCTCTGGGAAAGCACAGATCCCCACTGCTGTTGTGCCTGTAGATAGGGTGCTAAGGGTAGGTGAAGAGCAGCAACAGCTTTGAGGGCTGGGCCCTTCCTTGTGGGACAAGGAGCCGGATGTTTGCCTTTTCAGAGAGAGGCTCTGCTGCGGCCGAGCACCATGAGATGTTGTGTGTCAGGGAAAGCACAGATCCCCAGAGCTGTTGTGCCTGTAGATAGGGTTCCAAGGCACTGTGAAGAGCAGCAACAGCTTTCAGGGCTGGGCCCTTCCTTGTAGGAGAAGGAGCCGGACGTTTGCCTTTTCGGCAAGAGGCTCTGCCGCGGCCCGAGCGCCAAAAAATATTGCTTCTCTGCGAAAGCACAGATCCCCAGTGCTGTTGTGCCTGTAGATAGGGCGCCAGGGCACTGTGAAGAGCAGCAACAGCTTTCAGGGCTGGGCCCTTCCTTGTGGCAGAAGGAGCCGGACGTTTGCCTTCTCGGCAAGAGGCTCTGCCGCGGCCGAGCGCCATGAGATGTTGCGTCTCTGGGAAAGCACAGATCCCCAGAGCTGTTGAGCCTGTAGATAGGGTGCCAAGGCACTGTGAAGAGCAGCAACAGCTTTCAGGGCTGGGCCCTTCCTTGTGGGAGAAGGAGCCGGACGTTTGCCTTTTCGGCAAGAGGCTCTGCCACAGCCAAACGCCATGAGATGTTGCGTCTCTGGGAAAGCATAGGTCCCCAGTGCTGTTGTTCCTGTAGATAGGGAGCTGAGGCACCGTGAAGAGCAGCAACAGCTTTGAGGGCTGGGCCCTTCCTTGTGGGAGAAGGAGCCGGACGTTTGCCTTTTCGGCAAGAGGCTCTGCCGCGGCCGAGCGCCATGAGATGTTGCGCCTCTGGGAAAGCACAGATCCCCAGTGCTGTTGTGCCTGTAGATAGGGCGCCAGGGCACCGTGAAGAGCAGCAACAGCTTTCAGGGCTGGGCCCTTCCTTGTGGCAGAAGGAGGCGGAAGTTTGCCTTTTCGGCAAGAGGCTCTGCCGCGGCCGAGCGCCATGAGATGTTGCGTCTCTGGGAAAGCACAGATCCCCAGTGCTGTTGTGCCTGTAGATAGGGCACCAGGGCACCGTGAAGAGCAGCAACAGCTTTGAGGGCTGGGCCCTTCCCTGTGGGAGAAGGAGGCGGACGTTTGCCTTTTCGGCAAGATGCTCTGCCGCGGCCGAGCGCCATGAGATGTTGCGTCTCTGGGAAAGCACAGATCCCCAGTGCTGTTGTGCCTGTAGATAGGGCACCAGGGCACCGTGAAGAGCAGCAACAGCTTTGAGGGCTGGGCCCTTCCTTGTGGGAGAAGGAGCCGGACGTTTGCCTTTTCGGCAAGAGGCTCTGCCACAGCCAAACGCCATGAGATGTTGCGTCTCTGGGAAAGCATAGGTCCCCAGTGCTGTTGTTCCTGTAGATAGGGAGCTGAGGCACCGTGAAGAGCAGCAACAGCTTTGAGGGCTGGGCCCTTCCTTGTGGGAGAAGGAGCCGGACGTTTGCCTTTTCGGCAAGAGGCTCTGCCGCGGCCGAGCGCCATGAGATGTTGCGCCTCTGGGAAAGCACAGATCCCCAGTGCTGTTGTGCCTGTAGATAGGGCGCCAGGGCACCGTGAAGAGCAGCAAAAGTTTTGAGGGCTGGGCCCTGCCTTGTGGGACAAGGAGCCAGACGTTTGCATTTTCGGCAAGAGGCTCTGCTGCTGCCGAGCGCCATGAGATGTTGCGCCTCTGGGAAAGCACAGATCCCCAGTGCTGTTGTGCCTGTAGATAGGGCACCAGGGCACCGTGAAGAGCAGCAACAGCTTTGAGGGCTGGGCCCTTCCCTGTGGGAGAAGGAGGCGGACGTTTGCCTTTTCGGCAAGAGGCTCTGCCGCGGCCGAGCGCCATGAGATGTTGCGTCTCTGGGAAAGCACAGATCCCCAGTGCTGTTGTGCCTGTAGATAGGGCACCAGGGCACCGTGAAGAGCAGCAACAGCTTTCAGGGCTGGGCCCTTCCCTGTTGGAGAAGGAGCCGGACGTTTGGCTTTTTGGCAAGAGGCTCTGCCGCGGCAGAGCGTCATGAAATATTGCTTCTCTGGGAAAGCACAGATCCCCAGTGATGTTGTGCCTGTAGATAGTGCGCCAGGGCACCGTGAAGAGCAGCAACAGCTTTCAGGGCTGGGCCCTTCCTTGTGGGACAAGGAGCCAGACGTTTGCCTTTTCGGCAAGAGGCTCTGTCGCGGCCGAGCGCCATGACATGTTTCGTCTCTGGGAGAGCACAGATCCCCAGTGCTGTTGTGCCTGTAGATAGGGCGCCAAGGGCAGGTGAAGAGCAGCAACAGCTTTCAGGGCTGGGCACTTCCTTGTGGCAGAAGGAGCCGGACGTTTGCCTTTTCGGCAAGATGCTTTGCCGCGTCCGAGCGCCATGAGATGTTCCGTGTCGAGCAAAGCACAAATCCCAATTGCTCTTTTGCCTGTAGATAGGCTGCCAGGGCACCTTGAAGAGCAGCAACAGATTTCAGGGCTGGGCCCTTCCTTGTGGGAGAAGGAGTCGGAAGTTTGCCTTTTCGGAAAGAGGCTCTGCCGCGGCCGAGCGCCATGAGATGTTGCGCCTCTGGGAAAGCACAGATCCCCAGTGCTGTTGTGCCTGTAGATAGGGCACCAGGGCACCGTGAAGAGCAGCAACAGCTTTCAGGTCTGGGCCCTTCCTTGTGGGAGAAGGAGCCGGACGTTTGCCTTTTCGGCAAGAGGCTCTGCCACAGCCAAAAGCCATGAGATGTTGCGTCTCTGGGAAAGCATAGGTCCCCAGTGCTGTTGTTCCTGTAGATAGGGAGCTGAGGCACCGTGAAGAGCAGCAACAGCTTTGAGGGCTGGGCCCTTCCTTGTGGGAGAAGGAGCCGGACGTTTGCCTTTTCGGCAAGAGGCTCTGCCGCGGCCGAGCGCCATGAGATGTTGCGCCTCTGGGAAAGCACAGATCCCCAGTGCTGTTGTGCCTGTAGATAGTGCGCCAGGGCACCGTGAAGAGCAGCAACAGCTTTCAGGGCTGGGCCCTTCCTTGTGGGACAAGGAGCCAGACGTTTGCCTTTTCGGCAAGAGGCTCTGTCGCGGCCGAGCGCCATGACATGTTTCGTCTCTGGGAGAGCACAGATCCCCAGTGCTGTTGTGCCTGTAGATAGGGCGCCAAGGGCAGGTGAAGAGCAGCAACAGATTTCAGGGCTGGGCACTTCCTTGTGGCAGAAGGAGCCGGACGTTTGCCTTTTCGGCAAGAGGCTTTGCCGCGTCCGAGCGCCATGAGATGTTCCGTGTCGAGCAAAGCACAAATCCCAATTGCTCTTTTGCCTGTAGATAGGCTGCCAGGGCACCTTGAAGAGCAGCAACAGATTTCAGGGCTGGGCCCTTCCTTGTGGGAGAAGGAGTCGGAAGTTTGCCTTTTCGGAAAGAGGCTCTGCCGCGGCCGAGCGCCATGAGATGTTGCGTCTCTGGGAAAGCACAGATCCCCACTGCTGTTGTGCCTGTAGATAGGGTGCTAAGGGTAGGTGAAGAGCAGCAACAGCTTTGAGGGCTGGGCCCTTCCTTGTGGGACAAGGAGCCGGATGTTTGCCTTTTCAGAGAGAGGCTCTGCTGCGGCCGAGCACCATGAGATGTTGCGTGTCAGGGAAAGCACAGATCCCCAGAGCTGTTGTGCCTGTAGATAGGGTTCCAAGGCACTGTGAAGAGCAGCAACAGCTTTCAGGGCTGGGCCCTTCCTTGTAGGAGAAGGAGCCGGACGTTTGCCTTTTCGGCAAGAGGCTCTGCCGCGGCCGAGCGCCAAAAAATATTGCTTCTCTGCGAAAGCACAGATCCCCAGTGCTGTTGTGCCTGTAGATAGGGCGCCAGGGCACTGTGAAGAGCAGCAACAGCTTTCAGGGCTGGGCCCTTCCTTGTGGCAGAAGGAGCCGGACGTTTGCCTTCTCGGCAAGAGGCTCTGCCGCGGCCGAGCGCCATGAGATGTTGCGTCTCTGGGAAAGCACAGATCCCCAGAGCTGTTGAGCCTGTAGATAGTGCGCCAGGGCACCGTGAAGAGCAGCAACAGCTTTGAGGGCTGGGCCCTTCCCTGTGGGAGAAGGAGCCGGACGTTTGCCTTTTCGGCAAGAGGCTCTGCCGCGGCCGAGCGCCATGAGATGTTGCGCCTCTGGGAAAGCACAGATCCCCAGTGCTGTTGTGCCTGTAGATAGGGCGCCAGGGCACCGTGAAGAGCAGCAAAAGTTTTGAGGGCTGGGCCCTGCCTTGTGGGACAAGGAGCCAGACGTTTGCATTTTCGGCAAGAGGCTCTGCTGCTGCCGAGCGCCATGAGATGTTGCGCCTCTGGGAAAGCACAGATCCCCAGTGCTGTTGTGCCTGTAGATAGGGCACCAGGGCACCGTGAAGAGCAGCAACAGCTTTGAGGGCTGGGCCCTTCCCTGTGGGAGAAGGAGGCGGACGTTTGCCTTTTCGGCAAGAGGCTCTGCTGCGGCCGAGCGCCATGAGATGTTGCGTGTCGAGCAAAGCACAAATCCCAATTGCTCTTTTGCCTGTAGATAGGCTGCCAGAGCACCTTGAAGAGCAGCAACAGATTTCAGGGCTGGGCCCTTCCTTGTGGGAGAAGGAGTCGGAAGTTTGCCTTTTCGGAAAGAGGCTCTGCCGCGGCCGAGCGCCATGAGATGTTGCGTCTCTGGGAAAGCACAGATCCCCACTGCTGTTGTGCCTGTAGATAGGGTGCTAAGGGTAGGTGAAGAGCAGCAACAGCTTTGAGGGCTGGGCCCTTCCTTGTGGGACAAGGAGCCGGATGTTTGCCTTTTCAGAGAGAGGCTCTGCTGCGGCCGAGCACCATGAGATGTTGCGTGTCAGGGAAAGCACAGATCCCCAGAGCTGTTGTGCCTGTAGATAGGGTGCCAAGGCACTGTGAAGAGCAGCAACAGCTTTCAGGGCTGGGCCCTTCCTTGTAGGAGAAGGAGCCGGACGTTTGCCTTTTCGGCAAGAGGCTCTGCCGCGGCCGAGCGCCAAAAAATATTGCTTCTCTGCGAAAGCACAGATCCCCAGTGCTGTTGTGCCTGTAGATAGGGCGCCAGGGCACTGTGAAGAGCAGCAACAGCTTTCAGGGCTGGGCCCTTCCTTGTGGCAGAAGGAGCCGGACGTTTGCCTTCTCGGCAAGAGGCTCTGCCGCGGCCGAGCGCCATGAGATGTTGCGTCTCTGGGAAAGCACAGATCCCCAGAGCTGTTGAGCCTGTAGATAGGGTGCCAAGGCACTGTGAAGAGCAGCAACAGCTTTCAGGGCTGGGCCCTTCCTTGTGGGAGAAGGAGCCGGACGTTTGCCTTTTCGGCAAGAGGCTCTGCCACAGCCAAACGCCATGAGATGTTGCGTCTCTGGGAAAGCATAGGTCCCCAGTGTTGTTGTTCCTGTAGATAGGGAGCTGAGGCACCGTGAAGAGCAGCAACAGCTTTGAGGGCTGGGCCCTTCCTTGTGGGAGAAGGAGCCGGACGTTTGCCTTTTCGGCAAGAGGCTCTGCCGCGGCCGATCGCCATGAGATGTTGCGCCTCTGGGAAAGCACAGATCCCCAGTGCTGTTGTGCCTGTAGATAGGGCGCCAGGGCACCGTGAAGAGCAGCAACAGCTTTCAGGGCTGGGCCCTTCCTTGTGGCAGAAGGAGGCGGAAGTTTGCCTTTTCGGCAAGAGGCTCTGCCGCGGCCGAGCGCCATGAGATGTTGCGTCTCTGGGAAAGCACAGATCCCCAGTGCTGTTGTGCCTGTAGATAGGGCACCAGGGCACCGTGAAGAGCAGCAACAGCTTTGAGGGCTGGGCCCTTCCCTGTGGGAGAAGGAGGCGGACGTTTGCCTTTTCGGCAAGATGCTCTGCCGCGGCCGAGCGCCATGAGATGTTGCGTCTCTGGGAAAGCACAGATCCCCAGTGCTGTTGTGCCTGTAGATAGGGCACCAGGGCACCGTGAAGAGCAGCAACAGCTTTCAGGGCTGGGCCCTTCCTTGTGGGAGAAGGAGCCGGACGTTTGCCTTTTCGGCAAGAGGCTCTGCCACAGCCAAACGCCATGAGATGTTGCGTCTCTGGGAAAGCATAGGTCCCCAGTGCTGTTGTTCCTGTAGATAGGGAGCTGAGGCACCGTGAAGAGCAGCAACAGCTTTGAGGGCTGGGCCCTTCCTTGTGGGAGAAGGAGCCGGACGTTTGCCTTTTCGGCAAGAGGCTCTGCCGCGGCCGAGCGCCATGAGATGTTGCGCCTCTGGGAAAGCACAGATCCCCAGTGCTGTTGTGCCTGTAGATAGGGCGCCAGGGCACCGTGAAGAGCAGCAAAAGTTTTGAGGGCTGGGCCCTGCCTTGTGGGACAAGGAGCCAGACGTTTGCATTTTCGGCAAGAGGCTCTGCTGCTGCCGAGCGCCATGAGATGTTGCGCCTCTGGGAAAGCACAGATCCCCAGTGCTGTTGTGCCTGTAGATAGGGCACCAGGGCACCGTGAAGAGCAGCAACAGCTTTGAGGGCTGGGCCCTTCCCTGTGGGAGAAGGAGGCGGACGTTTGCCTTTTCGGCAAGAGGCTCTGCCGCGGCCGAGCGCCATGAGATGTTGCGTCTCTGGGAAAGCACAGATCCCCAGTGCTGTTGTGCCTGTAGATAGGGCACCAGGGCACCGTGAAGAGCAGCAACAGCTTTCAGGGCTGGGCCCTTCCCTGTTGGAGAAGGAGCCGGACGTTTGGCTTTTTGGCAAGAGGCTCTGCCGCGGCAGAGCGTCATGAAATATTGCTTCTCTGGGAAAGCACAGATCCCCAGTGATGTTGTGCCTGTAGATAGTGCGCCAGGGCACCGTGAAGAGCAGCAACAGCTTTCAGGGCTGGGCCCTTCCTTGTGGGACAAGGAGCCGGACGTTTGCCTTTTCGGCAAGAGGCTCTGTCGCGGCCGAGCGCCATGACATGTTTCGTCTCTGGGAGAGCACAGATCCCCAGTGCTGTTGTGCCTGTAGATAGGGCGCCAGGGCACCGTGAAGAGCAGCAACAGCTTTCAGGGCTGGGCCCTTCCTTGTGGCAGAAGGAGGCGGAAGTTTGCCTTTTCGGCAAGAGGCTCTGCCGCGGCCGAGCGCCATGAGATGTTGCGTCTCTGGGAAAGCACAGATCCCCAGTGCTGTTGTGCCTGTAGATAGGGCACCAGGGCACCGTGAAGAGCAGCAACAGCTTTGAGGGCTGGGCCCTTCCCTGTGGGAGAAGGAGGCGGACGTTTGCCTTTTCGGCAAGATGCTCTGCCGCGGCCGAGCGCCATGAGATGTTGCGTCTCTGGGAAAGCACAGATCCCCAGTGCTGTTGTGCCTGTAGATAGGGCACCAGGGCACCGTGAAGAGCAGCAACAGCTTTCAGGGCTGGGCCCTTCCTTGTGGGAGAAGGAGCCGGACGTTTGCCTTTTCGGCAAGAGGCTCTGCCACAGCCAAACGCCATGAGATGTTGCGTCTCTGGGAAAGCATAGGTCCCCAGTGCTGTTGTTCCTGTAGATAGGGAGCTGAGGCACCGTGAAGAGCAGCAACAGCTTTGAGGGCTGGGCCCTTCCTTGTGGGAGAAGGAGCCGGACGTTTGCCTTTTCGGCAAGAGGCTCTGCCGCGGCCGAGCGCCATGAGATGTTGCGCCTCTGGGAAAGCACAGATCCCCAGTGCTGTTGTGCCTGTAGATAGGGCGCCAGGGCACCGTGAAGAGCAGCAAAAGTTTTGAGGGCTGGGCCCTGCCTTGTGGGACAAGGAGCCAGACGTTTGCATTTTCGGCAAGAGGCTCTGCTGCTGCCGAGCGCCATGAGATGTTGCGCCTCTGGGAAAGCACAGATCCCCAGTGCTGTTGTGCCTGTAGATAGGGCACCAGGGCACCGTGAAGAGCAGCAACAGCTTTGAGGGCTGGGCCCTTCCCTGTGGGAGAAGGAGGCGGACGTTTGCCTTTTCGGCAAGAGGCTCTGCCGCGGCCGAGCGCCATGAGATGTTGCGTCTCTGGGAAAGCACAGATCCCCAGTGCTGTTGTGCCTGTAGATAGGGCACCAGGGCACCGTGAAGAGCAGCAACAGCTTTCAGGGCTGGGCCCTTCCCTGTTGGAGAAGGAGCCGGACGTTTGGCTTTTTGGCAAGAGGCTCTGCCGCGGCAGAGCGTCATGAAATATTGCTTCTCTGGGAAAGCACAGATCCCCAGTGATGTTGTGCCTGTAGATAGTGCGCCAGGGCACCGTGAAGAGCAGCAACAGCTTTCAGGGCTGGGCCCTTCCTTGTGGGACAAGGAGCCGGACGTTTGCCTTTTCGGCAAGAGGCTCTGTCGCGGCCGAGCGCCATGACATGTTTCGTCTCTGGGAGAGCACAGATCCCCAGTGCTGTTGTGCCTGTAGATAGGGCGCCAAGGGCAGGTGAAGAGCAGCAACAGATTTCAGGGCTGGGCACTTCCTTGTGGCAGAAGGAGCCGGACGTTTGCCTTTTCGGCAAGATGCTTTGCCGCGTCCGAGCGCCATGAGATGTTCCGTGTCGAGCAAAGCACAAATCCCAATTGCTCTTTTGCCTGTAGATAGGCTGCCAGGGCACCTTGAAGAGCAGCAACAGATTTCAGGGCTGGGCCCTTCCTTGTGGGAGAAGGAGTCGGAAGTTTGCCTTTTCGGAAAGAGGCTCTGCCGCGGCCGAGCGCCATGAGATGTTGCGCCTCTGGGAAAGCACAGATCCCCAGTGCTGTTGTGCCTGTAGATAGGGCACCAGGGCACCGTGAAGAGCAGCAACAGCTTTCAGGTCTGGGCCCTTCCTTGTGGGAGAAGGAGCCGGACGTTTGCCTTTTCGGCAAGAGGTTCTGCCACAGCCAAAAGCCATGAGATGTTGCGTCTCTGGGAAAGCATAGGTCCCCAGTGCTGTTGTTCCTGTAGATAGGGAGCTGAGGCACCGTGAAGAGCAGCAACAGCTTTGAGGGCTGGGCCCTTCCTTGTGGGAGAAGGAGCCGGACGTTTGCCTTTTCGGCAAGAGGCTCTGCCGCGGCCGAGCGCCATGAGATGTTGCGCCTCTGGGAAAGCACAGATCCCCAGTGCTGTTGTGCCTGTAGATAGTGCGCCAGGGCACCGTGAAGAGCAGCAACAGCTTTCAGGGCTGGGCCCTTCCTTGTGGGACAAGGAGCCAGACGTTTGCCTTTTCGGCAAGAGGCTCTGTCGCGGCCGAGCGCCATGACATGTTTCGTCTCTGGGAGAGCACAGATCCCCAGTGCTGTTGTGCCTGTAGATAGGGCGCCAAGGGCAGGTGAAGAGCAGCAACAGCTTTCAGGGCTGGGCACTTCCTTGTGGCAGAAGGAGCCGGACGTTTGCCTTTTCGGCAAGATGCTTTGCCGCGTCCGAGCGCCATGAGATGTTCCGTGTCGAGCAAAGCACAAATCCCAATTGCTCTTTTGCCTGTAGATAGGCTGCCAGGGCACCTTGAAGAGCAGCAACAGATTTCAGGGCTGGGCCCTTCCTTGTGGGAGAAGGAGTCGGAAGTTTGCCTTTTCGGAAAGAGGCTCTGCCGCGGCCGAGCGCCATGAGATGTTGCGTCTCTGGGAAAGCACAGATCCCCACTGCTGTTGTGCCTGTAGATAGGGTGCTAAGGGTAGGTGAAGAGCAGCAACAGCTTTGAGGGCTGGGCCCTTCCTTGTGGGACAAGGAGCCGGATGTTTGCCTTTTCAGAGAGAGGCTCTGCTGCGGCCGAGCACCATGAGATGTTGCGTGTCAGGGAAAGCACAGATCCCCAGAGCTGTTGTGCCTGTAGATAGGGTTCCAAGGCACTGTGAAGAGCAGCAACAGCTTTCAGGGCTGGGCCCTTCCTTGTAGGAGAAGGAGCCGGACGTTTGCCTTTTCGGCAAGAGGCTCTGCCGCGGCCGAGCGCCAAAAAATATTGCTTCTCTGCGAAAGCACAGATCCCCAGTGCTGTTGTGCCTGTAGATAGGGCGCCAGGGCACTGTGAAGAGCAGCAACAGCTTTCAGGGCTGGGCCCTTCCTTGTGGCAGAAGGAGCCGGACGTTTGCCTTCTCGGCAAGAGGCTCTGCCGCGGCCGAGCGCCATGAGATGTTGCGTCTCTGGGAAAGCACAGATCCCCAGAGCTGTTGAGCCTGTAGATAGGGTGCCAAGGCACTGTGAAGAGCAGCAACAGCTTTCAGGGCTGGGCCCTTCCTTCTGGGAGAAGGAGCCGGACGTTTGCCTTTTCGGCAAGAAGCTCTGCCACAGCCAAACGCCATGAGATGTTGCGTCTCTGGGAAAGCATAGGTCCCCAGTGCTGTTGTGCCTGTAGATAGGGCGCCAGGGCACTGTGAAGAGCAGCAACAGCTTTCAGGGCTGGGCCCTTCCTTGTGGCAGAAGGAGGCGGAAGTTTGCCTTTTCGGCAAGAGGCTCTGCCGCGGCCGAGCGCCATGAGATGTTGCGTCTCTGGGAAAGCACAGATCCCCAGTGCTGTTGTGCCTGTAGATAGTGCGCCAGGGCACCGTGAAGAGCAGCAACAGCTTTGAGGGCTGGGCCCTTCCCTGTGGGAGAAGGAGCCGGACGTTTGCCTTTTCGGCAAGAGGCTCTGCCGCGGCCGAGCGCCATGAGATGTTGCGCCTCTGGGAAAGCACAGATCCCCAGTGCTGTTGTGCCTGTAGATAGGGCGCCAGGGCACCGTGAAGAGCAGCAAAAGTTTTGAGGGCTGGGCCCTGCCTTGTGGGACAAGGAGCCAGACGTTTGCATTTTCGGCAAGAGGCTCTGCTGCTGCCGAGCGCCATGAGATGTTGCGCCTCTGGGAAAGCACAGATCCCCAGTGCTGTTGTGCCTGTAGATAGGGCACCAGGGCACCGTGAAGAGCAGCAACAGCTTTGAGGGCTGGGCCCTTCCCTGTGGGAGAAGGAGGCGGACGTTTGCCTTTTCGGCAAGAGGCTCTGCTGCGGCCGAGCGCCATGAGATGTTGCGTGTCGAGCAAAGCACAAATCCCAATTGCTCTTTTGCCTGTAGATAGGCTGCCAGGGCACCTTGAAGAGCAGCAACAGATTTCAGGGCTGGGCCCTTCCTTGTGGGAGAAGGAGCCGGACGTTTGCCTTTTCGGCAAGAGGCTCTGCCACAGCCAAACGCCATGAGATGTTGCGTCTCTGGGAAAGCATAGGTCCCCAGTGCTGTTGTTCCTGTAGATAGGGAGCTGAGGCACCGTGAAGAGCAGCAACAGCTTTGAGGGCTGGGCCCTTCCTTGTGGGAGAAGGAGCCGGACGTTTGCCTTTTCGGCAAGAGGCTCTGCCGCGGCCGAGCGCCATGAGATGTTGCGCCTCTGGGAAAGCACAGATCCCCAGTGCTGTTGTGCCTGTAGATAGGGCGCCAGGGCACCGTGAAGAGCAGCAACAGCTTTCAGGGCTGGGCCCTTCCTTGTGGCAGAAGGAGGCGGAAGTTTGCCTTTTCGGCAAGAGGCTCTGCCGCGGCCGAGCGCCATGAGATGTTGCGTCTCTGGGAAAGCACAGATCCCCAGTGCTGTTGTGCCTGTAGATAGGGCACCAGGGCACCGTGAAGAGCAGCAACAGCTTTGAGGGCTGGGCCCTTCCCTGTGGGAGAAGGAGGCGGACGTTTGCCTTTTCGGCAAGATGCTCTGCCGCGGCCGAGCGCCATGAGATGTTGCGTCTCTGGGAAAGCACAGATCCCCAGTGCTGTTGTGCCTGTAGATAGGGCACCAGGGCACCGTGAAGAGCAGCAACAGCTTTCAGGGCTGGGCCCTTCCTTGTGGGAGAAGGAGCCGGACGTTTGCCTTTTCGGCAAGAGGCTCTGCCACAGCCAAACGCCATGAGATGTTGCGTCTCTGGGAAAGCATAGGTCCCCAGTGCTGTTGTTCCTGTAGATAGGGAGCTGAGGCACCGTGAAGAGCAGCAACAGCTTTGAGGGCTGGGCCCTTCCTTGTGGGAGAAGGAGCCGGACGTTTGCCTTTTCGGCAAGAGGCTCTGCCGCGGCCGAGCGCCATGAGATGTTGCGCCTCTGGGAAAGCACAGATCCCCAGTGCTGTTGTGCCTGTAGATAGGGCGCCAGGGCACCGTGAAGAGCAGCAAAAGTTTTGAGGGCTGGGCCCTGCCTTGTGGGACAAGGAGCCAGACGTTTGCATTTTCGGCAAGAGGCTCTGCTGCTGCCGAGCGCCATGAGATGTTGCGCCTCTGGGAAAGCACAGATCCCCAGTGCTGTTGTGCCTGTAGATAGGGCACCAGGGCACCGTGAAGAGCAGCAACAGCTTTGAGGGCTGGGCCCTTCCCTGTGGGAGAAGGAGGCGGACGTTTGCCTTTTCGGCAAGAGGCTCTGCCGCGGCCGAGCGCCATGAGATGTTGCGTCTCTGGGAAAGCACAGATCCCCAGTGCTGTTGTGCCTGTAGATAGGGCACCAGGGCACCGTGAAGAGCAGCAACAGCTTTCAGGGCTGGGCCCTTCCCTGTTGGAGAAGGAGCCGGACGTTTGGCTTTTTGGCAAGAGGCTCTGCCGCGGCAGAGCGTCATGAAATATTGCTTCTCTGGGAAAGCACAGATCCCCAGTGATGTTGTGCCTGTAGATAGTGCGCCAGGGCACCGTGAAGAGCAGCAACAGCTTTCAGGGCTGGGCCCTTCCTTGTGGGACAAGGAGCCGGACGTTTGCCTTTTCGGCAAGAGGCTCTGTCGCGGCCGAGCGCCATGACATGTTTCGTCTCTGGGAGAGCACAGATCCCCAGTGCTGTTGTGCCTGTAGATAGGGCGCCAGGGCACCGTGAAGAGCAGCAACAGCTTTCAGGGCTGGGCCCTTCCTTGTGGCAGAAGGAGGCGGAAGTTTGCCTTTTCGGCAAGAGGCTCTGCCGCGGCCGAGCGCCATGAGATGTTGCGTCTCTGGGAAAGCACAGATCCCCAGTGCTGTTGTGCCTGTAGATAGGGCACCAGGGCACCGTGAAGAGCAGCAACAGCTTTGAGGGCTGGGCCCTTCCCTGTGGGAGAAGGAGGCGGACGTTTGCCTTTTCGGCAAGATGCTCTGCCGCGGCCGAGCGCCATGAGATGTTGCGTCTCTGGGAAAGCACAGATCCCCAGTGCTGTTGTGCCTGTAGATAGGGCACCAGGGCACCGTGAAGAGCAGCAACAGCTTTCAGGGCTGGGCCCTTCCTTGTGGGAGAAGGAGCCGGACGTTTGCCTTTTCGGCAAGAGGCTCTGCCACAGCCAAACGCCATGAGATGTTGCGTCTCTGGGAAAGCATAGGTCCCCAGTGCTGTTGTTCCTGTAGATAGGGAGCTGAGGCACCGTGAAGAGCAGCAACAGCTTTGAGGGCTGGGCCCTTCCTTGTGGGAGAAGGAGCCGGACGTTTGCCTTTTCGGCAAGAGGCTCTGCCGCGGCCGAGCGCCATGAGATGTTGCGCCTCTGGGAAAGCACAGATCCCCAGTGCTGTTGTGCCTGTAGATAGGGCGCCAGGGCACCGTGAAGAGCAGCAAAAGTTTTGAGGGCTGGGCCCTGCCTTGTGGGACAAGGAGCCAGACGTTTGCATTTTCGGCAAGAGGCTCTGCTGCTGCCGAGCGCCATGAGATGTTGCGCCTCTGGGAAAGCACAGATCCCCAGTGCTGTTGTGCCTGTAGATAGGGCACCAGGGCACCGTGAAGAGCAGCAACAGCTTTGAGGGCTGGGCCCTTCCCTGTGGGAGAAGGAGGCGGACGTTTGCCTTTTCGGCAAGAGGCTCTGCCGCGGCCGAGCGCCATGAGATGTTGCGTCTCTGGGAAAGCACAGATCCCCAGTGCTGTTGTGCCTGTAGATAGGGCACCAGGGCACCGTGAAGAGCAGCAACAGCTTTCAGGGCTGGGCCCTTCCCTGTTGGAGAAGGAGCCGGACGTTTGGCTTTTTGGCAAGAGGCTCTGCCGCGGCAGAGCGTCATGAAATATTGCTTCTCTGGGAAAGCACAGATCCCCAGTGATGTTGTGCCTGTAGATAGTGCGCCAGGGCACCGTGAAGAGCAGCAACAGCTTTCAGGGCTGGGCCCTTCCTTGTGGGACAAGGAGCCGGACGTTTGCCTTTTCGGCAAGAGGCTCTGTCGCGGCCGAGCGCCATGACATGTTTCGTCTCTGGGAGAGCACAGATCCCCAGTGCTGTTGTGCCTGTAGATAGGGCGCCAAGGGCAGGTGAAGAGCAGCAACAGATTTCAGGGCTGGGCACTTCCTTGTGGCAGAAGGAGCCGGACGTTTGCCTTTTCGGCAAGATGCTTTGCCGCGTCCGAGCGCCATGAGATGTTCCGTGTCGAGCAAAGCACAAATCCCAATTGCTCTTTTGCCTGTAGATAGGCTGCCAGGGCACCTTGAAGAGCAGCAACAGATTTCAGGGCTGGGCCCTTCCTTGTGGGAGAAGGAGTCGGAAGTTTGCCTTTTCGGAAAGAGGCTCTGCCGCGGCCGAGCGCCATGAGATGTTGCGCCTCTGGGAAAGCACAGATCCCCAGTGCTGTTGTGCCTGTAGATAGGGCACCAGGGCACCGTGAAGAGCAGCAACAGCTTTCAGGTCTGGGCCCTTCCTTGTGGGAGAAGGAGCCGGACGTTTGCCTTTTCGGCAAGAGGTTCTGCCACAGCCAAAAGCCATGAGATGTTGCGTCTCTGGGAAAGCATAGGTCCCCAGTGCTGTTGTTCCTGTAGATAGGGAGCTGAGGCACCGTGAAGAGCAGCAACAGCTTTGAGGGCTGGGCCCTTCCTTGTGGGAGAAGGAGCCGGACGTTTGCCTTTTCGGCAAGAGGCTCTGCCGCGGCCGAGCGCCATGAGATGTTGCGCCTCTGGGAAAGCACAGATCCCCAGTGCTGTTGTGCCTGTAGATAGTGCGCCAGGGCACCGTGAAGAGCAGCAACAGCTTTCAGGGCTGGGCCCTTCCTTGTGGGACAAGGAGCCAGACGTTTGCCTTTTCGGCAAGAGGCTCTGTCGCGGCCGAGCGCCATGACATGTTTCGTCTCTGGGAGAGCACAGATCCCCAGTGCTGTTGTGCCTGTAGATAGGGCGCCAAGGGCAGGTGAAGAGCAGCAACAGCTTTCAGGGCTGGGCACTTCCTTGTGGCAGAAGGAGCCGGACGTTTGCCTTTTCGGCAAGATGCTTTGCCGCGTCCGAGCGCCATGAGATGTTCCGTGTCGAGCAAAGCACAAATCCCAATTGCTCTTTTGCCTGTAGATAGGCTGCCAGGGCACCTTGAAGAGCAGCAACAGATTTCAGGGCTGGGCCCTTCCTTGTGGGAGAAGGAGTCGGAAGTTTGCCTTTTCGGAAAGAGGCTCTGCCGCGGCCGAGCGCCATGAGATGTTGCGTCTCTGGGAAAGCACAGATCCCCACTGCTGTTGTGCCTGTAGATAGGGTGCTAAGGGTAGGTGAAGAGCAGCAACAGCTTTGAGGGCTGGGCCCTTCCTTGTGGGACAAGGAGCCGGATGTTTGCCTTTTCAGAGAGAGGCTCTGCTGCGGCCGAGCACCATGAGATGTTGCGTGTCAGGGAAAGCACAGATCCCCAGAGCTGTTGTGCCTGTAGATAGGGTTCCAAGGCACTGTGAAGAGCAGCAACAGCTTTCAGGGCTGGGCCCTTCCTTGTAGGAGAAGGAGCCGGACGTTTGCCTTTTCGGCAAGAGGCTCTGCCGCGGCCGAGCGCCAAAAAATATTGCTTCTCTGCGAAAGCACAGATCCCCAGTGCTGTTGTGCCTGTAGATAGGGCGCCAGGGCACTGTGAAGAGCAGCAACAGCTTTCAGGGCTGGGCCCTTCCTTGTGGCAGAAGGAGCCGGACGTTTGCCTTCTCGGCAAGAGGCTCTGCCGCGGCCGAGCGCCATGAGATGTTGCGTCTCTGGGAAAGCACAGATCCCCAGAGCTGTTGAGCCTGTAGATAGGGTGCCAAGGCACTGTGAAGAGCAGCAACAGCTTTCAGGGCTGGGCCCTTCCTTCTGGGAGAAGGAGCCGGACGTTTGCCTTTTCGGCAAGAAGCTCTGCCACAGCCAAACGCCATGAGATGTTGCGTCTCTGGGAAAGCATAGGTCCCCAGTGCTGTTGTGCCTGTAGATAGGGCGCCAGGGCACTGTGAAGAGCAGCAACAGCTTTCAGGGCTGGGCCCTTCCTTGTGGCAGAAGGAGGCGGAAGTTTGCCTTTTCGGCAAGAGGCTCTGCCGCGGCCGAGCGCCATGAGATGTTGCGTCTCTGGGAAAGCACAGATCCCCAGTGCTGTTGTGCCTGTAGATAGTGCGCCAGGGCACCGTGAAGAGCAGCAACAGCTTTGAGGGCTGGGCCCTTCCCTGTGGGAGAAGGAGCCGGACGTTTGCCTTTTCGGCAAGAGGCTCTGCCGCGGCCGAGCGCCATGAGATGTTGCGCCTCTGGGAAAGCACAGATCCCCAGTGCTGTTGTGCCTGTAGATAGGGCGCCAGGGCACCGTGAAGAGCAGCAAAAGTTTTGAGGGCTGGGCCCTGCCTTGTGGGACAAGGAGCCAGACGTTTGCATTTTCGGCAAGAGGCTCTGCTGCTGCCGAGCGCCATGAGATGTTGCGCCTCTGGGAAAGCACAGATCCCCAGTGCTGTTGTGCCTGTAGATAGGGCACCAGGGCACCGTGAAGAGCAGCAACAGCTTTGAGGGCTGGGCCCTTCCCTGTGGGAGAAGGAGGCGGACGTTTGCCTTTTCGGCAAGAGGCTCTGCTGCGGCCGAGCGCCATGAGATGTTGCGTGTCGAGCAAAGCACAAATCCCAATTGCTCTTTTGCCTGTAGATAGGCTGCCAGGGCACCTTGAAGAGCAGCAACAGATTTCAGGGCTGGGCCCTTCCTTGTGGGAGAAGGAGCCGGACGTTTGCCTTTTCGGCAAGAGGCTCTGCCACAGCCAAACGCCATGAGATGTTGCGTCTCTGGGAAAGCATAGGTCCCCAGTGCTGTTGTTCCTGTAGATAGGGAGCTGAGGCACCGTGAAGAGCAGCAACAGCTTTGAGGGCTGGGCCCTTCCTTGTGGGAGAAGGAGCCGGACGTTTGCCTTTTCGGCAAGAGGCTCTGCCGCGGCCGAGCGCCATGAGATGTTGCGCCTCTGGGAAAGCACAGATCCCCAGTGCTGTTGTGCCTGTAGATAGGGCGCCAGGGCACCATGAAGAGCAGCAAAAGTTTTGAGGGCTGGGCCCTGCCTTGTGGGACAAGGAGCCGGATGTTTGCCTTTTCAGAGAGAGGCTCTGCTGCGGCCGAGCACCATGAGATGTTGCGTGTCAGGGAAAGCACAGATCCCCAGAGCTGTTGTGCCTGTAGATAGGGTGCTAAGGGTAGGTGAAGAGCAGCAACAGCTTTGAGGGCTGGGCCCTTCCTTGTGGGACAAGGAGCCGGATGTTTGCCTTTTCAGAGAGAGGCTCTGCTGCGGCCGAGCACCATGAGATGTTGCGTGTCAGGGAAAGCACAGATCCCCAGAGCTGTTGTGCCTGTAGATAGGGTTCCAAGGCACTGTGAAGAGCAGCAACAGCTTTCAGGGCTGGGCCCTTCCTTGTAGGAGAAGGAGCCGGACGTTTGCCTTTTCGGCAAGAGGCTCTGCCGCGGCCGAGCGCCAAAAAATATTGCTTCTCTGCGAAAGCACAGATCCCCAGTGCTGTTGTGCCTGTAGATAGGGCGCCAGGGCACTGTGAAGAGCAGCAACAGCTTTCAGGGCTGGGCCCTTCCTTGTGGCAGAAGGAGCCGGACGTTTGCCTTCTCGGCAAGAGGCTCTGCCGCGGCCGAGCGCCATGAGATGTTGCGTCTCTGGGAAAGCACAGATCCCCAGAGCTGTTGAGCCTGTAGATAGGGTGCCAAGGCACTGTGAAGAGCAGCAACAGCTTTCAGGGCTGGGCCCTTCCTTCTGGGAGAAGGAGCCGGACGTTTGCCTTTTCGGGAAGAGGCTCTGCCGCGGCCGAGCGCCATGAGATGTTGCGATTCTGCGAAAGCACAGATCCCCAGTGCTGTTGTGCCTGTAGATAGGGTGCCACGGCACCGTGAAGAGCGGCAACAGCTTTGAGGGCTGGGCCCTTCCTTGTGGGAGAAGGAGCCGGACGTTTGCCTTTTCGGCAAGAAGCTCTGCCACAGCCAAACGCCATGAGATGTTGCGTCTCTGGGAAAGCATAGGTCCCCAGTGCTGTTGTGCCTGTAGATAGGGCGCCAGGGCACTGTGAAGAGCAGCAACAGCTTTCAGGGCTGGGCCCTTCCTTGTGGCAGAAGGAGGCGGAAGTTTGCCTTTTCGGCAAGAGGCTCTGCCGCGGCCGAGCGCCATGAGATGTTGCGTCTCTGGGAAAGCACAGATCCCCAGTGCTGTTGTGCCTGTAGATAGTGCGCCAGGGCACCGTGAAGAGCAGCAACAGCTTTGAGGGCTGGGCCCTTCCCTGTGGGAGAAGGAGCCGGACGTTTGCCTTTTCGGCAAGAGGCTCTGCCGCGGCCGAGCGCCATGAGATGTTGCGCCTCTGGGAAAGCACAGATCCCCAGTGCTGTTGTGCCTGTAGATAGGGCGCCAGGGCACCGTGAAGAGCAGCAAAAGTTTTGAGGGCTGGGCCCTGCCTTGTGGGACAAGGAGCCAGACGTTTGCATTTTCGGCAAGAGGCTCTGCTGCTGCCGAGCGCCATGAGATGTTGCGCCTCTGGGAAAGCACAGATCCCCAGTGCTGTTGTGCCTGTAGATAGGGCACCAGGGCACCGTGAAGAGCAGCAACAGCTTTGAGGGCTGGGCCCTTCCCTGTGGGAGAAGGAGGCGGACGTTTGCCTTTTCGGCAAGAGGCTCTGCTGCGGCCGAGCGCCATGAGATGTTGCGTGTCGAGCAAAGCACAAATCCCAATTGCTCTTTTGCCTGTAGATAGGCTGCCAGGGCACCTTGAAGAGCAGCAACAGATTTCAGGGCTGGGCCCTTCCTTGTGGGAGAAGGAGTCGGAAGTTTGCCTTTTCGGAAAGAGGCTCTGCCGCGGCCGAGCGCCATGAGATGTTGCGTCTCTGGGAAAGCACAGATCCCCACTGCTGTTGTGCCTGTAGATAGGGTGCTAAGGGTAGGTGAAGAGCAGCAACAGCTTTGAGGGCTGGGCCCTTCCTTGTGGGACAAGGAGCCGGATGTTTGCCTTTTCAGAGAGAGGCTCTGCTGCGGCCGAGCACCATGAGATGTTGCGTGTCAGGGAAAGCACAGATCCCCAGAGCTGTTGTGCCTGTAGATAGGGTGCCAAGGCACTGTGAAGAGCAGCAACAGCTTTCAGGGCTGGGCCCTTCCTTGTAGGAGAAGGAGCCGGACGTTTGCCTTTTCGGCAAGAGGCTCTGCCGCGGCCGAGCGCCAAAAAATATTGCTTCTCTGCGAAAGCACAGATCCCCAGTGCTGTTGTGCCTGTAGATAGGGCGCCAGGGCACTGTGAAGAGCAGCAACAGCTTTCAGGGCTGGGCCCTTCCTTGTGGCAGAAGGAGCCGGACGTTTGCCTTCTCGGCAAGAGGCTCTGCCGCGGCCGAGCGCCATGAGATGTTGCGTCTCTGGGAAAGCACAGATCCCCAGAGCTGTTGAGCCTGTAGATAGGGTGCCAAGGCACTGTGAAGAGCAGCAACAGCTTTCAGGGCTGGGCCCTTCCTTGTGGGAGAAGGAGCCGGACGTTTGCCTTTTCGGCAAGAGGCTCTGCCACAGCCAAACGCCATGAGATGTTGCGTCTCTGGGAAAGCATAGGTCCCCAGTGCTGTTGTTCCTGTAGATAGGGAGCTGAGGCACCGTGAAGAGCAGCAACAGCTTTGAGGGCTGGGCCCTTCCTTGTGGGAGAAGGAGCCGGACGTTTGCCTTTTCGGCAAGAGGCTCTGCCGCGGCCGAGCGCCATGAGATGTTGCGCCTCTGGGAAAGCACAGATCCCCAGTGCTGTTGTGCCTGTAGATAGGGCGCCAGGGCACCATGAAGAGCAGCAAAAGTTTTGAGGGCTGGGCCCTGCCTTGTGGGACAAGGAGCCAGACGTTTGCATTTTCGGCAAGAGGCTCTGCTGCTGCCGAGCGCCATGAGATGTTGCGCCTCTGGGAAAGCACAGATCCCCAGTGCTGTTGTGCCTGTAGATAGGGCACCAGGGCACCGTGAAGAGCAGCAACAGCTTTGAGGGCTGGGCCCTTCCCTGTGGGAGAAGGAGGCGGACGTTTGCCTTTTCGGCAAGATGCTCTGCCGCGGCCGAGCGCCATGAGATGTTGCGTCTCTGGGAAAGCACAGATCCCCAGTGCTGTTGTGCCTGTAGATAGGGCACCAGGGCACCGTGAAGAGCAGCAACAGCTTTCAGGGCTGGGCCCTTCCCTGTTGGAGAAGGAGCCGGACGTTTGGCTTTTTGGCAAGAGGCTCTGCCGCGGCAGAGCGTCATGAAATATTGCTTCTCTGGGAAAGCACAGATCCCCAGTGATGTTGTGCCTGTAGATAGTGCGCCAGGGCACCGTGAAGAGCAGCAACAGCTTTCAGGGCTGGGCCCTTCCTTGTGGGACAAGGAGCCAGACGTTTGCCTTTTCGGCAAGAGGCTCTGTCGCGGCCGAGCGCCATGACATGTTTCGTCTCTGGGAGAGCACAGATCCCCAGTGCTGTTGTGCCTGTAGATAGGGCGCCAAGGGCAGGTGAAGAGCAGCAACAGATTTCAGGGCTGGGCCCTTCCTTGTGGGAGAAGGAGTCGGAAGTTTGCCTTTTCGGAAAGAGGCTCTGCCGCGGCCGAGCGCCATGAGATGTTGCGTCTCTGGGAAAGCACAGATCCCCACTGCTGTTGTGCCTGTAGATAGGGTGCTAAGGGTAGGTGAAGAGCAGCAACAGCTTTGAGGGCTGGGCCCTTCCTTGTGGGACAAGGAGCCGGATGTTTGCCTTTTCAGAGAGAGGCTCTGCTGCGGCCGAGCACCATGAGATGTTGCGTGTCAGGGAAAGCACAGATCCCCAGAGCTGTTGTGCCTGTAGATAGGGTTCCAAGGCACTGTGAAGAGCAGCAACAGCTTTCAGGGCTGGGCCCTTCCTTGTAGGAGAAGGAGCCGGACGTTTGCCTTTTCGGCAAGAGGCTCTGCCGCGGCCGAGCGCCAAAAAATATTGCTTCTCTGCGAAAGCACAGATCCCCAGTGCTGTTGTGCCTGTAGATAGGGCGCCAGGGCACTGTGAAGAGCAGCAACAGCTTTCAGGGCTGGGCCCTTCCTTGTGGCAGAAGGAGCCGGACGTTTGCCTTCTCGGCAAGAGGCTCTGCCGCGGCCGAGCACCATGAGATGTTGCGTCTCTGGGAAAGCACAGATCCCCAGAGCTGTTGAGCCTGTAGATAGGGTGCCAAGACACTGTGAAGAGCAGCAACAGCTTTGAGGGCTGGGCCCTTCCTTCTGGGAGAAGGAGCCGGACGTTTGCCTTTTCGGGAAGAGGCTCTGCCGCGGCCGAGCGCCATGAGATGTTGCGATTCTGCGAAAGCACAGATCCCCAGTGCTGTTGTGCCTGTAGATAGGGTGCCACGGCACCGTGAAGAGCGGCAACAGCTTTGAGGGCTGGGCCCTTCCTTGTGGGAGAAGGAGCCGGACGTTTGCCTTTTCGGCAAGAAGCTCTGCCACAGCCAAACGCCATGAGATGTTGCGTCTCTGGGAAAGCATAGGTCCCCAGTGCTGTTGTGCCTGTAGATAGGGCGCCAGGGGACTGTGAAGAGCAGCAACAGCTTTCAGGGCTGGGCCCTTCCTTGTGGCAGAAGGAGGCGGAAGTTTGCCTTTTCGGCAAGAGGCTCTGCCGCGGCCGAGCGCCATGAGATGTTGCGTCTCTGGGAAAGCACAGATCCCCAGTGCTGTTGTGCCTGTAGATAGTGCGCCAGGGCACCGTGAAGAGCAGCAACAGCTTTGAGGGCTGGGCCCTTCCCTGTGGGAGAAGGAGCCGGATGTTTGCCTTTTCGGCAAGAGGCTCTGCCGCGGCCGAGCGCCATGAGATGTTGCGCCTCTGGGAAAGCACAGATCCCCAGTGCTGTTGTGCCTGTAGATAGGGCGCCAGGGCACCGTGAAGAGCAGCAACAGCTTTGAGGGCTGGGCCCTTCCTTGTGGGACAAGGAGCCGGACGTTTGCCTTTTCGGCAAGAGGCTCTGCCGCGGCCGAGCGCCATGAGATGTTGCGTGTCAGGAAATGCACAGATCCCCATTGCTGTTGTGCCTGTAGATAGGGCACCAGGGCACCGTGAAGAGCAGCAACAGCTTTCAGGTCTGGGCCCTTCCTTGTGGGAGAAGGAGCCGGACGTTTGCCTTTTCGGCAAGAGGCTCTGCCACAGCCAAACGCCATGAGATGTTGCGTCTCTGGGAAAGCATAGGTCCCCAGTGCTGTTGTTCCTGTAGATAGGGAGCTGAGGCACCGTGAAGAGCAGCAACAGCTTTGAGGGCTGGGCCCTTCCTTGTGGGAGAAGGAGCCGGACGTTTGCCTTTTCGGCAAGAAGCTCTGCCACAGCCAAACGCCATGAGATGTTGCGTCTCTGGGAAAGCATAGGTCCCCAGTGCTGTTGTGCCTGTAGATAGGGCGCCAGGGCACTGTGAAGAGCAGCAACAGCTTTCAGGGCTGGGCCCTTTCTTGTGGGAGAAGGAGTCGGACGTTTGCCTTTTCGGCAAGAGGCTTTGCCGCGTCCGAGCGCCATGAGATGTTCCGTGTCGAGGAAAGCACAAATCCCAATTGCTCTTTTGCCTGTAGATAGGCTGCCAGGGCACCGTGAAGAGCAGCAACAGCTTTCAGGTCTGGGCCCTTCCTTGTGGGAGAAAGAGTCGGAAGTTTGCCTTTTCGGCAAGAGGCTCTGCCGCGGCCGAGCGTCATGAAATATTGCTTCTCTGGGAAAGCACAGATCCCCAGTGATGTTGTGCCTGTAGATAGTGCGCCAGGGCACCGTGAAGAGCAGCAACAGCTTTGAGGGCTGGGCCCTACCTTGTGGGAGAAGGAGCCGGGCGTTTGCCTTTTCACCAAGAGGCTCTGCCGCGGCCGAGCGCCATGACATGTTTCGTCTCTGGGAGAGCACAGATCCCCAGTGCTGTTGTGCCTGTAGATAGGGCGCCAAGGGCAGGTGAAGAGCAGCAACAGCTTTGAGGGCTGGGCCCTTCCTTGTGGGAGAAGGAGCCGGACGTTTGCCTTCTCGGCAAGAGGCTTTGCCGCATCCGAGCGCCATGAGATGTTCCGTGTCGAGCAAATCACAAATCCCAATTGCTCTTTTGCCTGTAGATAGGCTGCCAGGGCACCGTGAAGAGCAGCAACAGCTTTCAGGTCTGGGCCCTTCCTTGTGGGAGAAAGAGTCGGAAGTTTGCCTTTTCGGCAAGAGGCTCTGCCGCGGCCGAGCGCCATATGATGTTGCTTCTCTTGGAAAACATAGATCCCCAGTGCTGTTGTGCCTGGAGATATGGCGCCAGGGCACCGTGAAGAGCAGCAACAGCTTTGAGGGCTGGGCCCTTCCTTGTGGGAAAAGGAGCCGGACGTTTGCCTTTTCGGCAAGAGGCTCTGCCGCGGCCGAGCGCAATGAGATGTTGCGATTCTGCGAAAGCACAGATCCCCAGTGCTGTTGTGCCTGTAGATAGGGCACCAGGGCACTGTGAAGAGCGGCAACAGTTTTGAGGGCTGGGCCCTTCCCTGTGGGAGAAGGAGCCGGACGTTTGCCTTTTCGGCAAGAGGCTCTGTCATAGCCAAACGCCATGAGATGTTGCGTCTCTGGGAAAGCATAGGTCCCCAGTGCTGTTGTTCCTGTAGATAGGGAGCTGAGGCATCGTGAAGAGCAGCAACAGCTTTGAGGGCTGGGCCCTTCCTTGTGGGAGAAGGAGCCGGACGTTTGCCTTTTCGGCAAGAGGCTCTGCCGCGGCCGAGCGCCATGAGATGTTGCGTGTCAGGGAATGCACAGATCCCCATTGCTGTTGTGCCTGTAGATAGGGTGCCATGGCACCGTGAAGAGCGGCAACAGCTTTCAGGGCTGGGCCCTTCCTTGTGGGAGAAGGAGCCGGACGTTTGCCTTTTCGGCAAGAGGCTCTGCCACAGCCAAACGCCATGAGATGTTGCGTCTCTGGGAAAGCATAGGTCCCCAGTGCTGTTGTTCCTGTAGATAGGGAGCTGAGGCACCGTGAAGAGCAGCAACAGCTTTGAGGGCTGGGCCCTTCCTTGTGGGAGAAGGAGCCGGACGTTTGCCTTTTCGGCAAGAGGCTCTGCCGCGGCCGAGCGCCATGAGATGTTGCGCCTCTGGGAAAGCACAGATCCCCAGTGCTGTTGTGCCTGTAGATAGGGCGCCAGGGCACCGTGAAGAGCAGCAAAAGTTTTGAGGGCTGGGCCCTGCCTTGTGGGACAAGGAGCCAGACGTTTGCATTTTCGGCAAGAGGCTCTGCTGCTGCCGAGCGCCATGAGATGTTGCGCCTCTGGGAAAGCACAGATCCCCAGTGCTGTTGTGCCTGTAGATAGGGCACCAGGGCACCGTGAAGAGCAGCAACAGCTTTGAGGGCTGGGCCCTTCCCTGTGGGAGAAGGAGGCGGACGTTTGCCTTTTCGGCAAGAGGCTCTGCCGCGGCCGAGCGCCATGAGATGTTGCGTCTCTGGGAAAGCACAGATCCCCAGTGCTGTTGTGCCTGTAGATAGGGCACCAGGGCACCGTGAAGAGCAGCAACAGCTTTCAGGGCTGGGCCCTTCCCTGTTGGAGAAGGAGCCGGACGTTTGGTTTTTGGCAAGAGGCTCTGCCGCGGCAGAGCGTCATGAAATATTGCTTCTCTGGGAAAGCACAGATCCCCAGTGATGTTGTGCCTGTAGATAGTGCGCCAGGGCACCGTGAAGAGCAGCAACAGCTTTCAGGGCTGGGCCCTTCCTTGTGGGACAAGGAGCCAGACGTTTGCCTTTTCGGCAAGAGGCTCTGTCGCGGCTGAGCGCCATGACATGTTTCGTCTCTGGGAGAGCACAGATCCCCAGTGCTGTTGTGCCTGTAGATAGGGCGCCAAGGGCAGGTGAAGAGCAGCAACAGATTTCAGGGCTGGGCACTTCCTTGTGGCAGAAGGAGCCGGACGTTTGCCTTTTCGGCAAGAGGCTTTGCCGCGTCCGAGCGCCATGAGATGTTCCGTGTCGAGCAAAGCACAAATCCCAATTGCTCTTTTGCCTGTAGATAGGCTGCCAGGGCACCTTGAAGAGCAGCAACAGATTTCAGGGCTGGGCCCTTCCTTGTGGGAGAAGGAGTCGGAAGTTTGCCTTTTCGGAAAGAGGCTCTGCCGCGGCCGAGCGCCATGAGATGTTGCGTCTCTGGGAAAGCACAGATCCCCACTGCTGTTGTGCCTGTAGATAGGGTGCTAAGGGTAGGTGAAGAGCAGCAACAGCTTTGAGGGCTGGGCCCTTCCTTGTGGGACAAGGAGCCGGATGTTTGCCTTTTCAGAGAGAGGCTCTGCTGCGGCCGAGCACCATGAGATGTTGCGTGTCAGGGAAAGCACAGATCCCCAGAGCTGTTGTGCCTGTAGATAGGGTTCCAAGGCACTGTGAAGAGCAGCAACAGCTTTCAGGGCTGGGCCCTTCCTTGTAGGAGAAGGAGCCGGACGTTTGCCTTTTCGGCAAGAGGCTCTGCCGCGGCCGAGCGCCAAAAAATATTGCTTCTCTGCGAAAGCACAGATCCCCAGTGCTGTTGTGCCTGTAGATACGGCGCCAGGGCACTGTGAAGAGCAGCAACAGCTTTCAGGGCTGGGCCCTTCCTTGTGGCGGAAGGAGCCGGACGTTTGCCTTCTCGGCAAGAGGCTCTGCCGCGGCTGAGCGCCATGAGATGTTGCGTCTCTGGGAAAGCACAGATCCCCAGAGCTGTTGAGCCTGTAGATAGGGTGCCAAGGCACTGTGAAGAGCAGCAACAGCTTTCAGGGCTGGGCCCTTCCTTCTGGGAGAAGGAGCCGGACGTTTGCCTTTTCGGGAAGAGGCTCTGCCGCGGCCGAGCGCCATGAGATGTTGCGATTCTGCGAAAGCACAGATCCCCAGTGCTGTTGTGCCTGTAGATAGGGTGCCACGGCACCGTGAAGAGCGGCAACAGCTTTGAGGGCTGGGCCCTTCCTTGTGGGAGAAGGAGCCGGACGTTTGCCTTTTCGGCAAGAAGCTCTGCCACAGCCAAACGCCATGAGATGTTGCGTCTCTGGGAAAGCATAGGTCCCCAGTGCTGTTGTGCCTGTAGATAGGGCGCCAGGGCACTGTGAAGAGCAGCAACAGCTTTCAGGGCTGGGCCCTTCCTTGTGGCAGAAGGAGGCGGAAGTTTGCCTTTTCGGCAAGAGGCTCTGCCGCGGCCGAGCGCCATGAGATGTTGCGTCTCTGGGAAAGCACAGATCCCCAGTGCTGTTGTGCCTGTAGATAGTGCGCCAGGGCACCGTGAAGAGCAGCAACAGCTTTGAGGGCTGGGCCCTTCCCTGTGGGAGAAGGAGCCGGATGTTTGCCTTTTCGGCAAGAGGCTCTGCCGCGGCCGAGCGCCATGAGATGTTGCGCCTCTGGGAAAGC
The DNA here is from genome assembly GCF_026419915.1 of Harpia harpyja. Taxonomy (NCBI): domain Eukaryota; kingdom Metazoa; phylum Chordata; class Aves; order Accipitriformes; family Accipitridae; genus Harpia; species Harpia harpyja. The sequence continues at coordinate 760,472 of NW_026293136.1, forward strand.
ACAGATCCCCAGTGCTGTTGTGCCTGTAGATAGGGCACCAGGGCACCGTGAAGAGCAGCAACAGCTTTGAGGGCTGGGCCCTTCCTTGTGGGACAAGGAGCCGGACGTTTGCCTTTTCGGCAAGAGGCTCTGCCGCGGCCGAGCGCCATGAGATGTTGCGTCTCTGGGAAAGCACAGATCCCCAGTGCTGTTGTGCCTGTAGATAGGGCACCAGGGCACCGTGAAGAGCAGCAACAGCTTTGAGGGCTGGGCCCTTCCTTGTGGGACAAGGAGCCGGACGTTTGCCTTTTCGGCAAGAGGCTCTGCCGCGGCCGAGCGCAATGAGATGTTGCGATTCTGCGAAAGCACAGATCCCCAGTGCTGTTGTGCCTGTAGATAGGGTGCCACGGCACCGTGAAGAGCGGCAACAGTTTTGAGGGCTGGGCCCTTCCTTGTGGGAGAAGGAGCCGGACGTTTGCCTTTTCGGCAAGAGGCTCTGCCATAGCCAAAAGCCATGAGATGTTGCGTCTCTGGGAAAGCACAGATCCCCACTGCTGTTGTGCCTGTAGATAGGGCGTTAAGGGTAGGTGAAGAGCAGCAACAGTTTTCAGGGCTGGGCCCTTCCTTGTGGGACAAGGAGCCGGACGTTTGCCTTTTCGGCAAGAGGCTCTGCCGCGGCCAAGCACCATGAGATGTTGCGTGTCAGGGAAAGCACAGATCCCCAGTGCTGTTGTGCCTGAAGATAGGGCACCAGGGCACCATGAAGAGCAGCAACAGCTTTCAGGGCTGGGCCCTTTCTTGTGGGAGAAGGAGTCGGACGTTTGCCTTTTCGGCAAGAGGCTTTGCCGCGTCCGAGCGCCATGAGATGTTCCGTGTCGAGGAAAGCACAAATCCCAATTGCTCTTTTGCCTGTAGATAGGCTGCCAGGGCACCGTGAAGAGCAGCAACAGCTTTCAGGTCTGGGCCCTTCCTTGTGGGAGAAAGAGTCGGAAGTTTGCCTTTTCGGCAAGAGGCTCTGCCGCGGCCGAGCGTCATGAAATATTGCTTCTCTGGGAAAGCACAGATCCCCAGTGATGTTGTGCCTGTAGATAGTGCGCCAGGGCACCGTGAAGAGCAGCAACAGCTTTGAGGGCTGGGCCCTACCTTGTGGGAGAAGGAGCCGGGCGTTTGCCTTTTCACCAAGAGGCTCTGCCGCGGCCGAGCGCCATGAGATGTTGCGTCTCTGGGAAAGCACAGATCCCCAGTGCTGTTGTGCCTGTAGACAGGGCGCCAGGGCACCGTGAAGAGCAGCAACAGCTTTGAGGGCTGGGCCCTTCCTTGTGGGACAAGGAGCCAGACGTTTGCCTTTTCGGCAAGAGGCTCTGTCGCGGCCGAGCGCCATGACATGTTTCGTCTCTGGGAGAGCACAGATCCCCAGTTCTGTTGTGCCTGTAGATAGGGCGCCAAGGGCAGGTGAAGAGCAGCAACAGCTTTGAGGGCTGGGCCCTTCCTTGTGGGAGAAGGAGCCGGACGTTTGCCTTCTCGGCAAGAGGCTTTGCCGCATCCGAGCGCCATGTGATGTTCCGTGTCGAGCAAAGCACAAATCCCAATTGCTCTTTTGCCTGTAGATAGGCTGCCAGGGCACCGTGAAGAGCAGCAACAGCTTTCAGGTCTGGGCCCTTCCTTGTGGGAGAAAGAGTCGGAAGTTTGCCTTTTCGGCAAGAGGCTCTGCCGCGGCCGAGCGCCATATGATGTTGCTTCTCTTGGAAAACATAGATCCCCAGTGCTGTTGTGCCTGGAGATATGGCGCCAGGGCACCGTGAAGAGCAGCAACAGCTTTGAGGGCTGGGCCCTTCCCTGTGGGAGAAGGAGCCGGATGTTTGCCTTTTCGGCAAGAGGCTCTGCCGCGGCCGAGCGCCATGAGATGTTGCGCCTCTGGGAAAGCACAGATCCCCAGTGCTGTTGTGCCTGTAGATAGGGCACCAGGGCACCGTGAAGAGCAGCAACAGCTTTGAGGGCTGGGCCCTTCCTTGTGGGACAAGGAGCCGGACGTTTGCCTTTTCGGCAAGAGGCTCTGCCGCGGCCGAGCGCCATGAGATGTTGCGTCTCTGGGAAAGCACAGATCCCCAGTGCTGTTGTGCCTGTAGATAGGGCACCAGGGCACCGTGAAGAGCAGCAACAGCTTTGAGGGCTGGGCCCTTCCTTGTGGGACAAGGAGCCGGACGTTTGCCTTTTCGGCAAGAGGCTCTGCCGCGGCCGAGCGCAATGAGATGTTGCGATTCTGCGAAAGCACAGATCCCCAGTGCTGTTGTGCCTGTAGATAGGGTGCCACGGCACCGTGAAGAGCGGCAACAGTTTTGAGGGCTGGGCCCTTCCTTGTGGGAGAAGGAGCCGGACGTTTGCCTTTTCGGCAAGAGGCTCTGCCATAGCCAAAAGCCATGAGATGTTGCGTCTCTGGGAATGCATAGGTCCCCAGTGCTGTTGTTCCTGTAGATAGGGAGCTGAGGCATCGTGAAGAGCAGCAACAGCTTTCAGGGCTGGGCCCTTCCTTGTGGGAGAAGGAGACGTACATTTGCCTTTTCGGCAAGAGCCTCTGCCGCGGCTGAGCGCCATGAGATGTTGCATCTCTGGGAAAGCACAGATCCCCAGTGCTGTTGTGCCTGTAGATAGCGAACCAGGGCACCATGAAGAGCAGCAGCAGCTTTGAGGGCTGGGCCCTTCCCTGTGGGAGAAGGAGCCGGGCGTTTGCCTTTTCGGCAAGAGGCTCTGCCGCGGCCGAGCGCCATGAGATGTTGCGTCTCTGGGAAAGCACAGATCCCCAGTGCTGTTGTGCCTGTAGACAGGGCGCCAGGGCACCGTGAAGAGCAGCAACAGCCTTCAGGGCTGGGCCCTTCCTTGTGGGACAAGGAGCCAGACGTTTGCCTTTTCGGCAAGAGGCTCTGCCGTGGCCGAGCGCCATGAGATGTTGCGTCTCTGGGAAAGCACAGATCCCCACTGCTGTTGTGCCTGTAGATAGGGCGTTAAGGGTAGGTGAAGAGCAGCAACAGTTTTCAGGGCTGGGCCCTTCCTTGTGGGACAAGGAGCCGGACGTTTGCCTTTTCGGCAAGAGGCTCTGCCGCGGCCAAGCACCATGAGATGTTGCGTGTCAGGGAAAGCACAGATCCCCAGTGCTGTTGTGCCTGAAGATAGGGCACCAGGGCACCATGAAGAGCAGCAACAGCTTTCAGGGCTGGGCCCTTTCTTGTGGGAGAAGGAGTCGGACGTTTGCCTTTTCGGCAAGAGGCTTTGCCGCGTCCGAGCGCCATGAGATGTTCCGTGTCGAGGAAAGCACAAATCCCAATTGCTCTTTTGCCTGTAGATAGGCTGCCAGGGCACCGTGAAGAGCAGCAACAGCTTTCAGGTCTGGGCCCTTCCTTGTGGGAGAAAGAGTCGGAAGTTTGCCTTTTCGGCAAGAGGCTCTGCCGCAGCCGAGCGTCATGAAATATTGCTTCTCTGGGAAAGCACAGATCCCCAGTGATGTTGTGCCTGTAGATAGTGCGCCAGGGCACCGTGAAGAGCAGCAACAGCTTTGAGGGCTGGGCCCTACCTTGTGGGAGAAGGAGCCGGGCGCTTGCCTTTTCACCAAGAGGCTCTGCCGCGGCCGAGCGCCATGAGATGTTGCGTCTCTGGGAAAGCACAGATCCCCAGTGCTGTTGTGCCTGTAGACAGGGCGCCAGGGCACCGTGAAGAGCAGCAACAGCTTTGAGGGCTGGGCCCTTCCTTGTGGGACAAGGAGCCAGACGTTTGCCTTTTCGGCAAGAGGCTCTGCCGCGGCCGAGCGCCATGACATGTTTCGTCTCTGGGAGAGCACAGATCCCCAGTTCTGTTGTGCCTGTAGATAGGGCGCCAAGGGCAGGTGAAGAGCAGCAACAGCTTTGAGGGCTGGGCCCTTCCTTGTGGGAGAAGGAGCCGGACGTTTGCCTTCTCGGCAAGAGGCTTTGCCGCATCCGAGCGCCATGAGATGTTCCGTGTCGAGCAAAGCACAAATCCCAATTGCTCTTTTGCCTGTAGATAGGCTGCCAGGGCACCGTGAAGAGCAGCAACAGCTTTCAGGTCTGGGCCCTTCCTTGTGGGAGAAAGAGTCGGAAGTTTGCCTTTTCGGCAAGAGGCTCTGCCGCGGCCGAGCGCCATATGATGTTGCTTCTCTTGGAAAACATAGATCCCCAGTGCTGTTGTGCCTGTAGATAGGGCACCAGGGCACCGTGAAGAGCAGCAACAGCTTTGAGGGCTGGGCCCTTCCCTGTGGGAGAAGGAGGCGGACGTTTGCCTTTTCGGCAAGAGGCTCTGCTGCGGCCGAGCGCCATGAGATGTTGCGTGTCGAGCAAAGCACAAATCCCAATTGCTCTTTTGCCTGTAGATAGGCTGCCAGGGCACCTTGAAGAGCAGCAACAGATTTCAGGGCTGGGCCCTTCCTTGTGGGAGAAGGAGTCGGAAGTTTGCCTTTTCGGAAAGAGGCTCTGCCGCGGCCGAGCGCCATGAGATGTTGCGTCTCTGGGAAAGCACAGATCCCCACTGCTGTTGTGCCTGTAGATAGGGTGCTAAGGGTAGGTGAAGAGCAGCAACAGCTTTGAGGGCTGGGCCCTTCCTTGTGGGACAAGGAGCCGGATGTTTGCCTTTTCAGAGAGAGGCTCTGCTGCGGCCGAGCACCATGAGATGTTGCGTGTCAGGGAAAGCACAGATCCCCAGAGCTGTTGTGCCTGTAGATAGGGTGCCAAGGCACTGTGAAGAGCAGCAACAGCTTTCAGGGCTGGGCCCTTCCTTGTAGGAGAAGGAGCCGGACGTTTGCCTTTTCGGCAAGAGGCTCTGCCGCGGCCGAGCGCCAAAAAATATTGCTTCTCTGCGAAAGCACAGATCCCCAGTGCTGTTGTGCCTGTAGATAGGGCGCCAGGGCACTGTGAAGAGCAGCAACAGCTTTCAGGGCTGGGCCCTTCCTTGTGGCAGAAGGAGCCGGACGTTTGCCTTCTCGGCAAGAGGCTCTGCCGCGGCCGAGCGCCATGAGATGTTGCGTCTCTGGGAAAGCACAGATCCCCAGAGCTGTTGAGCCTGTAGATAGGGTGCCAAGGCACTGTGAAGAGCAGCAACAGCTTTCAGGGCTGGGCCCTTCCTTGTGGGAGAAGGAGCCGGACGTTTGCCTTTTCGGCAAGAGGCTCTGCCACAGCCAAACGCCATGAGATGTTGCGTCTCTGGGAAAGCATAGGTCCCCAGTGCTGTTGTTCCTGTAGATAGGGAGCTGAGGCACCGTGAAGAGCAGCAACAGCTTTGAGGGCTGGGCCCTTCCTTGTGGGAGAAGGAGCCGGACGTTTGCCTTTTCGGCAAGAGGCTCTGCCGCGGCCGAGCGCCATGAGATGTTGCGCCTCTGGGAAAGCACAGATCCCCAGTGCTGTTGTGCCTGTAGATAGGGCGCCAGGGCACCATGAAGAGCAGCAAAAGTTTTGAGGGCTGGGCCCTGCCTTGTGGGACAAGGAGCCAGACGTTTGCATTTTCGGCAAGAGGCTCTGCTGCTGCCGAGCGCCATGAGATGTTGCGCCTCTGGGAAAGCACAGATCCCCAGTGCTGTTGTGCCTGTAGATAGGGCACCAGGGCACCGTGAAGAGCAGCAACAGCTTTGAGGGCTGGGCCCTTCCCTGTGGGAGAAGGAGGCGGACGTTTGCCTTTTCGGCAAGATGCTCTGCCGCGGCCGAGCGCCATGAGATGTTGCGTCTCTGGGAAAGCACAGATCCCCAGTGCTGTTGTGCCTGTAGATAGGGCACCAGGGCACCGTGAAGAGCAGCAACAGCTTTCAGGGCTGGGCCCTTCCCTGTTGGAGAAGGAGCCGGACGTTTGGCTTTTTGGCAAGAGGCTCTGCCGCGGCAGAGCGTCATGAAATATTGCTTCTCTGGGAAAGCACAGATCCCCAGTGATGTTGTGCCTGTAGATAGTGCGCCAGGGCACCGTGAAGAGCAGCAACAGCTTTCAGGGCTGGGCCCTTCCTTGTGGGACAAGGAGCCAGACGTTTGCCTTTTCGGCAAGAGGCTCTGTCGCGGCCGAGCGCCATGACATGTTTCGTCTCTGGGAGAGCACAGATCCCCAGTGCTGTTGTGCCTGTAGATAGGGCGCCAAGGGCAGGTGAAGAGCAGCAACAGATTTCAGGGCTGGGCCCTTCCTTGTGGGAGAAGGAGTCGGAAGTTTGCCTTTTCGGCAAGAGGCTCTGCCGCGGCCGAGCGCCATGAGATGTTGCGTCTCTGGGAAAGCACAGATCCCCACTGCTGTTGTGCCTGTAGATAGGGTGCTAAGGGTAGGTGAAGAGCAGCAACAGCTTTGAGGGCTGGGCCCTTCCTTGTGGGACAAGGAGCCGGATGTTTGCCTTTTCAGAGAGAGGCTCTGCTGCGGCCGAGCACCATGAGATGTTGCGTGTCAGGGAAAGCACAGATCCCCAGAGCTGTTGTGCCTGTAGATAGGGTTCCAAGGCACTGTGAAGAGCAGCAACAGCTTTCAGGGCTGGGCCCTTCCTTGTAGGAGAAGGAGCCGGACGTTTGCCTTTTCGGCAAGAGGCTCTGCCGCGGCCGAGCGCCAAAAAATATTGCTTCTCTGCGAAAGCACAGATCCCCAGTGCTGTTGTGCCTGTAGATAGGGCGCCAGGGCACTGTGAAGAGCAGCAACAGCTTTCAGGGCTGGGCCCTTCCTTGTGGCAGAAGGAGCCGGACGTTTGCCTTCTCGGCAAGAGGCTCTGCCGCGGCCGAGCACCATGAGATGTTGCGTCTCTGGGAAAGCACAGATCCCCAGAGCTGTTGAGCCTGTAGATAGGGTGCCAAGGCACTGTGAAGAGCAGCAACAGCTTTGAGGGCTGGGCCCTTCCTTCTGGGAGAAGGAGCCGGACGTTTGCCTTTTCGGGAAGAGGCTCTGCCGCGGCCGAGCGCCATGAGATGTTGCGATTCTGCGAAAGCACAGATCCCCAGTGCTGTTGTGCCTGTAGATAGGGTGCCACGGCACCGTGAAGAGCGGCAACAGCTTTGAGGGCTGGGCCCTTCCTTGTGGGAGAAGGAGCCGGACGTTTGCCTTTTCGGCAAGAAGCTCTGCCACAGCCAAACGCCATGAGATGTTGCGCCTCTGGGAAAGCACAGATCCCCAGTGCTGTTGTGCCTGTAGATAGGGCGCCAGGGCACCGTGAAGAGCAGCAACAGCTTTGAGGGCTGGGCCCTTCCTTGTGGGACAAGGAGCCGGACGTTTGCCTTTTCGGCAAGAGGCTCTGCCGCGGCCGAGCGCCATGAGATGTTGCGTGTCAGGAAATGCACAGATCCCCATTGCTGTTGTGCCTGTAGATAGGGCACCAGGGCACCGTGAAGAGCAGCAACAGCTTTGAGGGCTGGGCCCTTCCCTGTGGGAGAAGGAGGCGGACGTTTGCCTTTTCGGCAAGAGGCTCTGCTGCGGCCGAGCGCCATGAGATGTTGCGTGTCGAGCAAAGCACAAATCCCAATTGCTCTTTTGCCTGTAGATAGGCTGCCAGGGCACCTTGAAGAGCAGCAACAGATTTCAGGGCTGGGCCCTTCCTTGTGGGAGAAGGAGTCGGAAGTTTGCCTTTTCGGAAAGAGGCTCTGCCGCGGCCGAGCGCCATGAGATGTTGCGTCTCTGGGAAAGCACAGATCCCCACTGCTGTTGTGCCTGTAGATAGGGTGCTAAGGGTAGGTGAAGAGCAGCAACAGCTTTGAGGGCTGGGCCCTTCCTTGTGGGACAAGGAGCCGGATGTTTGCCTTTTCAGAGAGAGGCTCTGCTGCGGCCGAGCACCATGAGATGTTGCGTGTCAGGGAAAGCACAGATCCCCAGAGCTGTTGTGCCTGTAGATAGGGTGCCAAGGCACTGTGAAGAGCAGCAACAGCTTTCAGGGCTGGGCCCTTCCTTGTAGGAGAAGGAGCCGGACGTTTGCCTTTTCGGCAAGAGGCTCTGCCGCGGCCGAGCGCCAAAAAATATTGCTTCTCTGCGAAAGCACAGATCCCCAGTGCTGTTGTGCCTGTAGATAGGGCGCCAGGGCACTGTGAAGAGCAGCAACAGCTTTCAGGGCTGGGCCCTTCCTTGTGGCAGAAGGAGCCGGACGTTTGCCTTCTCGGCAAGAGGCTCTGCCGCGGCCGAGCGCCATGAGATGTTGCGTCTCTGGGAAAGCACAGATCCCCAGAGCTGTTGAGCCTGTAGATAGGGTGCCAAGGCACTGTGAAGAGCAGCAACAGCTTTCAGGGCTGGGCCCTTCCTTGTGGGAGAAGGAGCCGGACGTTTGCCTTTTCGGCAAGAGGCTCTGCCACAGCCAAACGCCATGAGATGTTGCGTCTCTGGGAAAGCATAGGTCCCCAGTGCTGTTGTTCCTGTAGATAGGGAGCTGAGGCACCGTGAAGAGCAGCAACAGCTTTGAGGGCTGGGCCCTTCCTTGTGGGAGAAGGAGCCGGACGTTTGCCTTTTCGGCAAGAGGCTCTGCCGCGGCCGAGCGCCATGAGATGTTGCGCCTCTGGGAAAGCACAGATCCCCAGTGCTGTTGTGCCTGTAGATAGGGCGCCAGGGCACCATGAAGAGCAGCAAAAGTTTTGAGGGCTGGGCCCTGCCTTGTGGGACAAGGAGCCAGACGTTTGCATTTTCGGCAAGAGGCTCTGCTGCTGCCGAGCGCCATGAGATGTTGCGCCTCTGGGAAAGCACAGATCCCCAGTGCTGTTGTGCCTGTAGATAGGGCACCAGGGCACCGTGAAGAGCAGCAACAGCTTTGAGGGCTGGGCCCTTCCCTGTGGGAGAAGGAGGCGGACGTTTGCCTTTTCGGCAAGATGCTCTGCCGCGGCCGAGCGCCATGAGATGTTGCGTCTCTGGGAAAGCACAGATCCCCAGTGCTGTTGTGCCTGTAGATAGGGCACCAGGGCACCGTGAAGAGCAGCAACAGCTTTCAGGGCTGGGCCCTTCCCTGTTGGAGAAGGAGCCGGACGTTTGGCTTTTTGGCAAGAGGCTCTGCCGCGGCAGAGCGTCATGAAATATTGCTTCTCTGGGAAAGCACAGATCCCCAGTGATGTTGTGCCTGTAGATAGTGCGCCAGGGCACCGTGAAGAGCAGCAACAGCTTTCAGGGCTGGGCCCTTCCTTGTGGGACAAGGAGCCAGACGTTTGCCTTTTCGGCAAGAGGCTCTGTCGCGGCCGAGCGCCATGACATGTTTCGTCTCTGGGAGAGCACAGATCCCCAGTGCTGTTGTGCCTGTAGATAGGGCGCCAAGGGCAGGTGAAGAGCAGCAACAGATTTCAGGGCTGGGCCCTTCCTTGTGGGAGAAGGAGTCGGAAGTTTGCCTTTTCGGAAAGAGGCTCTGCCGCGGCCGAGCGCCATGAGATGTTGCGTCTCTGGGAAAGCACAGATCCCCACTGCTGTTGTGCCTGTAGATAGGGTGCTAAGGGTAGGTGAAGAGCAGCAACAGCTTTGAGGGCTGGGCCCTTCCTTGTGGGACAAGGAGCCGGATGTTTGCCTTTTCAGAGAGAGGCTCTGCTGCGGCCGAGCACCATGAGATGTTGCGTGTCAGGGAAAGCACAGATCCCCAGAGCTGTTGTGCCTGTAGATAGGGTTCCAAGGCACTGTGAAGAGCAGCAACAGCTTTCAGGGCTGGGCCCTTCCTTGTAGGAGAAGGAGCCGGACGTTTGCCTTTTCGGCAAGAGGCTCTGCCGCGGCCGAGCGCCAAAAAATATTGCTTCTCTGCGAAAGCACAGATCCCCAGTGCTGTTGTGCCTGTAGATAGGGCTCCAGGGCACTGTGAAGAGCAGCAACAGCTTTCAGGGCTGGGCCCTTCCTTGTGGCAGAAGGAGCCGGACGTTTGCCTTCTCGGCAAGAGGCTCTGCCGCGGCCGAGCGCCATGAGATGTTGCGTCTCTGGGAAAGCACAGATCCCCAGAGCTGTTGAGCCTGTAGATAGGGTGCCAAGGCACTGTGAAGAGCAGCAACAGCTTTCAGGGCTGGGCCCTTCCTTGTGGGAGAAGGAGCCGGACGTTTGCCTTTTCGGCAAGAGGCTCTGCCACAGCCAAACGCCATGAGATGTTGCGTCTCTGGGAAAGCATAGGTCCCCAGTGCTGTTGTTCCTGTAGATAGGGAGCTGAGGCACCGTGAAGAGCAGCAACAGCTTTGAGGGCTGGGCCCTTCCTTGTGGGAGAAGGAGCCGGACGTTTGCCTTTTCGGCAAGAGGCTCTGCCGCGGCCGAGCGCCATGAGATGTTGCGCCTCTGGGAAAGCACAGATCCCCAGTGCTGTTGTGCCTGTAGATAGGGCGCCAGGGCACCATGAAGAGCAGCAAAAGTTTTGAGGGCTGGGCCCTGCCTTGTGGGACAAGGAGCCAGACGTTTGCATTTTCGGCAAGAGGCTCTGCTGCTGCCGAGCGCCATGAGATGTTGCGCCTCTGGGAAAGCACAGATCCCCAGTGCTGTTGTGCCTGTAGATAGGGCACCAGGGCACCGTGAAGAGCAGCAACAGCTTTGAGGGCTGGGCCCTTCCCTGTGGGAGAAGGAGGCGGACGTTTGCCTTTTCGGCAAGATGCTCTGCCGCGGCCGAGCGCCATGAGATGTTGCGTCTCTGGGAAAGCACAGATCCCCAGTGCTGTTGTGCCTGTAGATAGGGCACCAGGGCACCGTGAAGAGCAGCAACAGCTTTCAGGGCTGGGCCCTTCCCTGTTGGAGAAGGAGCCGGACGTTTGGCTTTTTGGCAAGAGGCTCTGCCGCGGCAGAGCGTCATGAAATATTGCTTCTCTGGGAAAGCACAGATCCCCAGTGATGTTGTGCCTGTAGATAGTGCGCCAGGGCACCGTGAAGAGCAGCAACAGCTTTCAGGGCTGGGCCCTTCCTTGTGGGACAAGGAGCCAGACGTTTGCCTTTTCGGCAAGAGGCTCTGTCGCGGCCGAGCGCCATGACATGTTTCGTCTCTGGGAGAGCACAGATCCCCAGTGCTGTTGTGCCTGTAGATAGGGCGCCAAGGGCAGGTGAAGAGCAGCAACAGATTTCAGGGCTGGGCCCTTCCTTGTGGGAGAAGGAGTCGGAAGTTTGCCTTTTCGGAAAGAGGCTCTGCCGCGGCCGAGCGCCATGAGATGTTGCGTCTCTGGGAAAGCACAGATCCCCACTGCTGTTGTGCCTGTAGATAGGGTGCTAAGGGTAGGTGAAGAGCAGCAACAGCTTTGAGGGCTGGGCCCTTCCTTGTGGGACAAGGAGCCGGATGTTTGCCTTTTCAGAGAGAGGCTCTGCTGCGGCCGAGCACCATGAGATGTTGCGTGTCAGGGAAAGCACAGATCCCCAGAGCTGTTGTGCCTGTAGATAGGGTTCCAAGGCACTGTGAAGAGCAGCAACAGCTTTCAGGGCTGGGCCCTTCCTTGTAGGAGAAGGAGCCGGACGTTTGCCTTTTCGGCAAGAGGCTCTGCCGCGGCCGAGCGCCAAAAAATATTGCTTCTCTGCGAAAGCACAGATCCCCAGTGCTGTTGTGCCTGTAGATAGGGCGCCAGGGCACTGTGAAGAGCAGCAACAGCTTTCAGGGCTGGGCCCTTCCTTGTGGCAGAAGGAGCCGGACGTTTGCCTTCTCGGCAAGAGGCTCTGCCGCGGCCGAGCACCATGAGATGTTGCGTCTCTGGGAAAGCACAGATCCCCAGAGCTGTTGAGCCTGTAGATAGGGTGCCAAGGCACTGTGAAGAGCAGCAACAGCTTTGAGGGCTGGGCCCTTCCTTCTGGGAGAAGGAGCCGGACGTTTGCCTTTTCGGGAAGAGGCTCTGCCGCGGCCGAGCGCCATGAGATGTTGCGATTCTGCGAAAGCACAGATCCCCAGTGCTGTTGTGCCTGTAGATAGGGTGCCACGGCACCGTGAAGAGCGGCAACAGCTTTGAGGGCTGGGCCCTTCCTTGTGGGAGAAGGAGCCGGACGTTTGCCTTTTCGGCAAGAAGCTCTGCCACAGCCAAACGCCATGAGATGTTGCGTCTCTGGGAAAGCATAGGTCCCCAGTGCTGTTGTGCCTGTAGATAGGGCGCCAGGGCACTGTGAAGAGCAGCAACAGCTTTCAGGGCTGGGCCCTTCCTTGTGGCAGAAGGAGGCGGAAGTTTGCCTTTTCGGCAAGAGGCTCTGCCGCGGCCGAGCGCCATGAGATGTTGCGTCTCTGGGAAAGCACAGATCCCCAGTGCTGTTGTGCCTGTAGATAGTGCGCCAGGGCACCGTGAAGAGCAGCAACAGCTTTGAGGGCTGGGCCCTTCCCTGTGGGAGAAGGAGCCGGATGTTTGCCTTTTCGGCAAGAGGCTCTGCCGCGGCCGAGCGCCATGAGATGTTGCGCCTCTGGGAAAGCACAGATCCCCAGTGCTGTTGTGCCTGTAGATAGGGCGCCAGGGCACCGTGAAGAGCAGCAACAGCTTTGAGGGCTGGGCCCTTCCTTGTGGGACAAGGAGCCGGACGTTTGCCTTTTCGGCAAGAGGCTCTGCCGCGGCCGAGCGCCATGAGATGTTGCGTGTCAGGAAATGCACAGATCCCCATTGCTGTTGTGCCTGTAGATAGGGCACCAGGGCACCGTGAAGAGCAGCAACAGCTTTCAGGTCTGGGCCCTTCCTTGTGGGAGAAGGAGCCGGACGTTTGCCTTTTCGGCAAGAGGCTCTGCCACAGCCAAACGCCATGAGATGTTGCGTCTCTGGGAAAGCATAGGTCCCCAGTGCTGTTGTTCCTGTAGATAGGGAGCTGAGGCACCGTGAAGAGCAGCAACAGCTTTGAGGGCTGGGCCCTTCCTTGTGGGAGAAGGAGCCGGACGTTTGCCTTTTCGGCAAGAAGCTCTGCCACAGCCAAACGCCATGAGATGTTGCGTCTCTGGGAAAGCATAGGTCCCCAGTGCTGTTGTGCCTGTAGATAGGGCGCCAGGGCACTGTGAAGAGCAGCAACAGCTTTCAGGGCTGGGCCCTTTCTTGTGGGAGAAGGAGTCGGACGTTTGCCTTTTCGGCAAGAGGCTTTGCCGCGTCCGAGCGCCATGAGATGTTCCGTGTCGAGGAAAGCACAAATCCCAATTGCTCTTTTGCCTGTAGATAGGCTGCCAGGGCACCGTGAAGAGCAGCAACAGCTTTCAGGTCTGGGCCCTTCCTTGTGGGAGAAAGAGTCGGAAGTTTGCCTTTTCGGCAAGAGGCTCTGCCGCGGCCGAGCGTCATGAAATATTGCTTCTCTGGGAAAGCACAGATCCCCAGTGATGTTGTGCCTGTAGATAGTGCGCCAGGGCACCGTGAAGAGCAGCAACAGCTTTGAGGGCTGGGCCCTACCTTGTGGGAGAAGGAGCCGGGCGTTTGCCTTTTCACCAAGAGGCTCTGCCGCGGCCGAGCGCCATGACATGTTTCGTCTCTGGGAGACCACAGATCCCCAGTGCTGTTGTGCCTGTAGATAGGGCGCCAAGGGCAGGTGAAGAGCAGCAACAGCTTTGAGGGCTGGGCCCTTCCTTGTGGGAGAAGGAGCCGGACGTTTGCCTTCTCGGCAAGAGGCTTTGCCGCATCCGAGCGCCATGAGATGTTCCGTGTCGAGCAAATCACAAATCCCAATTGCTCTTTTGCCTGTAGATAGGCTGCCAGGGCACCGTGAAGAGCAGCAACAGCTTTCAGGTCTGGGCCCTTCCTTGTGGGAGAAAGAGTCGGAAGTTTGCCTTTTCGGCAAGAGGCTCTGCCGCGGCCGAGCGCCATATGATGTTGCTTCTCTTGGAAAACATAGATCCCCAGTGCTGTTGTGCCTGGAGATATGGCGCCAGGGCACCGTGAAGAGCAGCAACAGCTTTGAGGGCTGGGCCCTTCCTTGTGGGAAAAGGAGCCGGACGTTTGCCTTTTCGGCAAGAGGCTCTGCCGCGGCCGAGCGCAATGAGATGTTGCGATTCTGCGAAAGCACAGATCCCCAGTGCTGTTGTGCCTGTAGATAGGGCACCAGGGCACTGTGAAGAGCGGCAACAGTTTTGAGGGCTGGGCCCTTCCCTGTGGGAGAAGGAGCCGGACGTTTGCCTTTTCGGCAAGAGGCTCTGTCATAGCCAAACGCCATGAGATGTTGCGTCTCTGGGAAAGCATAGGTCCCCAGTGCTGTTGTTCCTGTAGATAGGGAGCTGAGGCATCGTGAAGAGCAGCAACAGCTTTGAGGGCTGGGCCCTTCCTTGTGGGAGAAGGAGCCGGACGTTTGCCTTTTCGGCAAGAGGCTCTGCCGCGGCCGAGCGCCATGAGATGTTGCGTGTCAGGGAATGCACAGATCCCCATTGCTGTTGTGCCTGTAGATAGGGTGCCATGGCACCGTGAAGAGCGGCAACAGCTTTCAGGGCTGGGCCCTTCCTTGTGGGAGAAGGAGCCGGACGTTTGCCTTTTCGGCAAGAGGCTCTGCCACAGCCAAACGCCATGAGATGTTGCGTCTCTGGGAAAGCATAGGTCCCCAGTGCTGTTGTTCCTGTAGATAGGGAGCTGAGGCACCGTGAAGAGCAGCAACAGCTTTGAGGGCTGGGCCCTTCCTTGTGGGAGAAGGAGCCGGACGTTTGCCTTTTCGGCAAGAGGCTCTGCCGCGGCCGAGCGCCATGAGATGTTGCGCCTCTGGGAAAGCACAGATCCCCAGTGCTGTTGTGCCTGTAGATAGGGCGCCAGGGCACCGTGAAGAGCAGCAAAAGTTTTGAGGGCTGGGCCCTGCCTTGTGGGACAAGGAGCCAGACGTTTGCATTTTCGGCAAGAGGCTCTGCTGCTGCCGAGCGCCATGAGATGTTGCGCCTCTGGGAAAGCACAGATCCCCAGTGCTGTTGTGCCTGTAGATAGGGCACCAGGGCACCGTGAAGAGCAGCAACAGCTTTGAGGGCTGGGCCCTTCCCTGTGGGAGAAGGAGGCGGACGTTTGCCTTTTCGGCAAGAGGCTCTGCCGCGGCCGAGCGCCATGAGATGTTGCGTCTCTGGGAAAGCACAGATCCCCAGTGCTGTTGTGCCTGTAGATAGGGCACCAGGGCACCGTGAAGAGCAGCAACAGCTTTCAGGGCTGGGCCCTTCCCTGTTGGAGAAGGAGCCGGACGTTTGGTTTTTGGCAAGAGGCTCTGCCGCGGCAGAGCGTCATGAAATATTGCTTCTCTGGGAAAGCACAGATCCCCAGTGATGTTGTGCCTGTAGATAGTGCGCCAGGGCACCGTGAAGAGCAGCAACAGCTTTCAGGGCTGGGCCCTTCCTTGTGGGACAAGGAGCCAGACGTTTGCCTTTTCGGCAAGAGGCTCTGTCGCGGCCGAGCGCCATGACATGTTTCGTCTCTGGGAGAGCACAGATCCCCAGTGCTGTTGTGCCTGTAGATAGGGCGCCAAGGGCAGGTGAAGAGCAGCAACAGATTTCAGGGCTGGGCACTTCCTTGTGGCAGAAGGAGCCGGACGTTTGCCTTTTCGGCAAGAGGCTTTGCCGCGTCCGAGCGCCATGAGATGTTCCGTGTCGAGCAAAGCACAAATCCCAATTGCTCTTTTGCCTGTAGATAGGCTGCCAGGGCACCTTGAAGAGCAGCAACAGATTTCAGGGCTGGGCCCTTCCTTGTGGGAGAAGGAGTCGGAAGTTTGCCTTTTCGGAAAGAGGCTCTGCCGCGGCCGAGCGCCATGAGATGTTGCGTCTCTGGGAAAGCACAGATCCCCACTGCTGTTGTGCCTGTAGATAGGGTGCTAAGGGTAGGTGAAGAGCAGCAACAGCTTTGAGGGCTGGGCCCTTCCTTGTGGGACAAGGAGCCGGATGTTTGCCTTTTCAGAGAGAGGCTCTGCTGCGGCCGAGCACCATGAGATGTTGCGTGTCAGGGAAAGCACAGATCCCCAGAGCTGTTGTGCCTGTAGATAGGGTTCCAAGGCACTGTGAAGAGCAGCAACAGCTTTCAGGGCTGGGCCCTTCCTTGTAGGAGAAGGAGCCGGACGTTTGCCTTTTCGGCAAGAGGCTCTGCCGCGGCCGAGCGCCAAAAAATATTGCTTCTCTGCGAAAGCACAGATCCCCAGTGCTGTTGTGCCTGTAGATAGGGCGCCAGGGCACTGTGAAGAGCAGCAACAGCTTTCAGGGCTGGGCCCTTCCTTGTGGCGGAAGGAGCCGGACGTTTGCCTTCTCGGCAAGAGGCTCTGCCGCGGCTGAGCGCCATGAGATGTTGCGTCTCTGGGAAAGCACAGATCCCCAGAGCTGTTGAGCCTGTAGATAGGGTGCCAAGGCACTGTGAAGAGCAGCAACAGCTTTCAGGGCTGGGCCCTTCCTTCTGGGAGAAGGAGCCGGACGTTTGCCTTTTCGGGAAGAGGCTCTGCCGCGGCCGAGCGCCATGAGATGTTGCGATTCTGCGAAAGCACAGATCCCCAGTGCTGTTGTGCCTGTAGATAGGGTGCCACGGCACCGTGAAGAGCGGCAACAGCTTTGAGGGCTGGGCCCTTCCTTGTGGGAGAAGGAGCCGGACGTTTGCCTTTTCGGCAAGAGGCTCTGCCATAGCCAAAAGCCATGAGATGTTGCGTCTCTGGGAAAGCATAGGTCCCCAGTGCTGTTGTTCCTGTAGATAGGGAGCTGAGGCATCGTGAAGAGCAGCAACAGCTTTCAGGGCTGGGCCCTTCCTTGTGGGAGAAGGAGACGTACATTTGCCTTTTCGGCAAGAGCCTCTGCCGCGGCTGAGCGCCATGAGATGTTGCATCTCTGGGAAAGCACAGATCCCCAGTGCTGTTGTGCCTGTAGATAGCGAACCAGGGCACCATGAAGAGCAGCAGCAGCTTTGAGGGCTGGGCCCTTCCCTGTGGGAGAAGGATCCGGGCGTTTGCCTTTTCGGCAAGAGGCTCTGCCGCGGCCGAGCGCCATGAGATGTTGCGTCTCTGGGAAAGCACAGATCCCCAAGTGCTGTTGTGCCTGTAGACAGGGCGCCAGGGCACCGTGAAGAGCAGCAACAGCCTTCAGGGCTGGGCCCTTCCTTGTGGGACAAGGAGCCAGACGTTTGCCTTTTCGGCAAGAGGCTCTGCCGTGGCCGAGCGCCATGAGATGTTGCGTCTCTGGGAAAGCACAGATCCCCACTGCTGTTGTGCCTGTAGATAGGGCGTTAAGGGGTAGGTGAAGAGCAGCAACAGTTTTCAGGGCTGGGCCCTTCCTTGTGGGACAAGGGAGCCGGACGTTTGCCTTTTCGGCAAGAGGCTCTGCCGCGGCCAAGCACCATGAGATGTTGCGTGTCAGGGAAAGCACAGATCCCCAGTGCTGTTGTGCCTGAAGATAGGGCACCAGGGCACCATGAAGAGCAGCAACAGCTTTCAGGGCTGGGCCCTTTCTTGTGGGAGAAGGAGTCGGACGTTTGCCTTTTCGGCAAGAGGCTTTGCCGCGTCCGAGCGCCATGAGATGTTCCGTGTCGAGGAAAGCACAAATCCCAATTGCTCTTTTGCCTGTAGATAGGCTGCCAGGGCACCGTGAAGAGCAGCAAACAGCTTTCAGGTCTGGGCCCTTCCTTGTGGGAGAAAGAGTCGGAAGTTTGCCTTTTCGGCAAGAGGCCTCTGCCGCGGCCGAGCGTCATGAAATATTGCTTCTCTGGGAAAGCACAGATCCCCAGTGATGTTGTGCCTGTAGATAGTGCACCAGGGCACCGTGAAGAGCAGCAACAGCTTTGAGGGCTGGGCCCTACCTGTGGGAGAAGGGAGCCGGGCGTTTGCCTTTTCACCAAGAGGCTCTGCCGCGGCCGAGCGCCATGAGATGTTGCGTCTCTGGGAAAGCACAGATCCCCAAGTGCTGTTGTGCCTGTAGACAGGGCGCCAGGGCACCGTGAAGAGCAGCAACAGCTTTGAGGCTGGGCCCTTCCTTGTGGGACAAGGAGCCAGACGTTTGCCTTTTCGGCAAGAGGCTCTGTCGCGGCCGAGCGCCATGACATGTTTCGTCTCTGGGAGAGCACAGATCCCCAGTTCTGTTGTGCCTGTAGATAGGGCGCCAAGGGCAGGTGAAGAGCAGCAACAGCTTTGAGGGCTGGGCCCTTCCTTGTGGGAGAAGGAGCCGGACGTTTGCCTTCTCGGCAAGAGGCTTTGCCGCATCCGAGCGCCATGAGATGTTCCGTGTCGAGCAAAGCACAAATCCCAATTGCTCTTTTGCCTGTAGATAGGCTGCCAGGGCACCGTGAAGAGCAGCAACAGCTTTCAGGTCTGGGCCCTTCCTTGTGGGAGAAAGATCGGAAGTTTGCCTTTTCGGCAAGAGGCTCTGCCGCGGCCGAGCGCCATATGATGTTGCTTCTCTTGGAAAACATAGATCCCCAGTGCTGTTGTGCCTGGAGATATGGCGCCAGGGCACCGTGAAGAGCAGCAACAGCTTTGAGGGCTGGGCCCTTCCCTGTGGGAGAAGGAGCCGGATGTTTGCCTTTTCGGCAAGAGGCTCTGCCTGCGGCCGAGCGCCATGAGATGTTGCGCCTCTGGGAAAGCACAGATCCCCAGTGCTGTTGTGCCTGTAGATAGGGCACCAGGGCACCGTGAAGAGCAGCAACAGCTTTGAGGGCTGGGCCCTTCCTTGTGGGACAAGGAGCCGGACGTTTGCCTTTTCGGCAAGAGGCTCTGCCGCGGCCGAGCGCCATGAGATGTTGCGTCTCTGGGAAAGCACAGATCCCCAGTGCTGTTGTGCCTGTAGATAGGGCACCAGGGCACCGTGAAGAGCAGCAACAGCTTTGAGGGCTGGGCCCTTCCTTGTGGGACAAGGAGCCGGACGTTTGCCTTTTCGGCAAGAGGCTCTGCCGCGGCCGAGCGCAATGAGATGTTGCGATTCTGCGAAAGCACAGATCCCCAGTGCTGTTGTGCCTGTAGATAGGGTGCCACGGCACCGTGAAGAGCGGCAACAGTTTTGAGGGCTGGGCCCTTCCTTGTGGGAGAAGGAGCCGGACGTTTGCCTTTTCGGCAAGAGGCTCTGCCATAGCCAAATGCCATGAGATGTTGCGTCTCTGGGAAAGCATAGGTCCCCAGTGCTGTTGTTCCTGTAGATAGGGAGCTGAGGCATCGTGAAGAGCAGCAACAGCTTTCAGGGCTGGGCCCTTCCTTGTGGGAGAAGGAGACGTACATTTGCCTTTTCGGCAAGAGCCTCTGCCGCGGCTGAGCGCCATGAGATGTTGCATCTCTGGGAAAGCACAGATCCCCAGTGCTGTTGTGCCTGTAGATAGCGAACCAGGGCACCATGAAGAGCAGCAGCAGCTTTGAGGGCTGGGCCCTTCCCTGTGGGAGAAGGAGCCGGGCGTTTGCCTTTTCGGCAAGAGGCTCTGCCGCGGCCGAGCGCCATGAGATGTTGCGTCTCTGGGAAAGCACAGATCCCCAGTGCTGTTGTGCCTGTAGACAGGGCGCCAGGGCACCGTGAAGAGCAGCAACAGCCTTCAGGGCTGGGCCCTTCCTTGTGGGACAAGGAGCCAGACGTTTGCCTTTTCGGCAAGAGGCTCTGCCGTGGCCGAGCGCCATGAGATGTTGCGTCTCTGGGAAAGCACAGATCCCCACTGCTGTTGTGCCTGTAGATAGGGCGTTAAGGGTAGGTGAAGAGCAGCAACAGTTTTCAGGGCTGGGCCCTTCCTTGTGGGACAAGGAGCCGGACGTTTGCCTTTTCGGCAAGAGGCTCTGCCGCGGCCAAGCACCATGAGATGTTGCGTGTCAGGGAAAGCACAGATCCCCAGTGCTGTTGTGCCTGAAGATAGGGCACCAGGGCACCATGAAGAGCAGCAACAGCTTTCAGGGCTGGGCCCTTTCTTGTGGGAGAAGGAGTCGGACGTTTGCCTTTTCGGCAAGAGGCTTTGCCGCGTCCGAGCGCCATGACATGTTCCGTGTCGAGGAAAGCACAAATCCCAATTGCTCTTTTGCCTGTAGATAGGCTGCCAGGGCACCGTGAAGAGCAGCAACAGCTTTCAGGTCTGGGCCCTTCCTTGTGGGAGAAAGAGTCGGAAGTTTGCCTTTTCGGCAAGAGGCTCTGCCGCAGCCGAGCGTCATGAAATATTGCTTCTCTGGGAAAGCACAGATCCCCAGTGATGTTGTGCCTGTAGATAGTGCGCCAGGGCACCGTGAAGAGCAGCAACAGCTTTGAGGGCTGGGCCCTACCTTGTGGGAGAAGGAGCCGGGCGCTTGCCTTTTCACCAAGAGGCTCTGCCGCGGCCGAGCGCCATGAGATGTTGCGTCTCTGGGAAAGCACAGATCCCCAGTGCTGTTGTGCCTGTAGACAGGGCGCCAGGGCACCGTGAAGAGCAGCAACAGCTTTGAGGGCTGGGCCCTTCCTTGTGGGACAAGGAGCCAGACGTTTGCCTTTTCGGCAAGAGGCTCTGTCGCGGCCGAGCGCCATGACATGTTTCGTCTCTGGGAGAGCACAGATCCCCAGTTCTGTTGTGCCTGTAGATAGGGCGCCAAGGGCAGGTGAAGAGCAGCAACAGCTTTGAGGGCTGGGCCCTTCCTTGTGGGAGAAGGAGCCGGACGTTTGCCTTCTCGGCAAGAGGCTTTGCCGCATCCGAGCGCCATGAGATGTTCCGTGTCGAGCAAAGCACAAATCCCAATTGCTCTTTTGCCTGTAGATAGGCTGCCAGGGCACCGTGAAGAGCAGCAACAGCTTTCAGGTCTGGGCCCTTCCTTGTGGGAGAAAGAGTCGGAAGTTTGCCTTTTCGGCAAGAGGCTCTGCCGCGGCCGAGCGCCATATGATGTTGCTTCTCTTGGAAAACATAGATCCCCAGTGCTGTTGTGCCTGGAGATATGGCGCCAGGGCACCGTGAAGAGCAGCAACAGCTTTGAGGGCTGGGCCCTTCCTTGTGGGAGAAGGAGCCGGAAGTTTGACTTTTTGGCAAGAGGCTCTACCGCGGCCGAGCGCCATGAAATGTTGCGCCTCTGGAAAAGCACAGATCCCCAGTGCTGTTGTGCCTGTAGATAGGGTGCCACGGCATCGTGAAGAGCGGCAACAGCTTTGAGGGCTGGGCCCTTCCTTGTGGGAGAAGGAGCCGGACGTTTGCCTTTTCGGCAAGAGGCTCTGCCACAGCCAAACGCCATGAAATATTGCTTCTCTGGGAAAGCACAGATCCCCAGTGATGTTGTGCCTGAAGATAGGGCACCAGGGCACCATGAAGAGCAGCAACAGCTTTCAGGGCTGGGCACTTTCTTGTGGGAGAAGGAGT
The DNA here is from genome assembly GCF_026419915.1 of Harpia harpyja. Taxonomy (NCBI): domain Eukaryota; kingdom Metazoa; phylum Chordata; class Aves; order Accipitriformes; family Accipitridae; genus Harpia; species Harpia harpyja. Next base: position 781,510 of record NW_026293136.1, read on the forward strand.
CGGACGTTTGCCTTTTCGGCAAGAGGCTCTGCCGCGGCCGAGCGCCATGAGATGTTGCCTCTCTGCGAAAGCACAGATCCCCAGTGATGTTGTGCCTGTAGATAGTGCGCCAGGGCACCGTGAAGAGCAGCAACAGCTTTGAGGGCTGGGCCCTTCCTTGTGGGACAAGGAGCCAGACGTTTGCCTTTTCGGAAAAAGGCTCTGTCGCGGCCGAGCGCCATGACATGTTTCGTCTCTGGGAGAGCACAGATCCCCAGTGCTGTTGTGCCTGTAGATAGGGCGCCAAGGGCAGGTGAAGAGCAGCAACAGATTTCAGGGCTGGGCCCTTCCTTGTGGGAGAAGGAGCCGGACGTTTGCCTTCTCGGCAAGAGGCTTTGCCGCGTCCGAGCGCCATGAGATGTTCCGTGTCGAGCAAAGCACAAATCCCAATTGCTCTTTTGCCTGTAGATAGGCTGCCAGGGCACCGTGAAGAGCAGCAACAGCTTTCAGGTCTGGGCCCTTCCTTGTGGGAGAAAGAGTCGGAAGTTTGCCTTTTCGGCAAGAGGCTCTGCCGCGGCCGAGCGTCATGAAATATTGCTTCTCTGGGAAAGCACAGATCCCCAGTGCTGTTGTGCCTGTAGATAGTGCGCCAGGGCACCGTGAAGAGCAGCAACAGCTATAAGGGCTGGGCCCTTCCTTGTGGGACAAGGAGCCAGACGTTTGCCTTTTCGGCAAGAGGCTCTGCCGCGGCCGAGCGCCATGAGATGTTGCGTCTCTGGGAAAGCACAGATCCCCACTGCTGTTGTGCCTGTAGATAGGGCGTTAAGGGTAGGTGAAGAGCAGCAACAGTTTTCAGGGCTGGGCCCTTCCTTGTGGGACAAGGAGCCGGACGTTTGCCTTTTCGGCAAGAGGCTCTGCCGCGGCCAAGCACCATGAGATGTTGCGTGTCAGGGAAAGCACAGATCCCCAGTGCTGTTGTGCCTGAAGATAGGGCACCAGGGCACCATGAAGAGCAGCAACAGCTTTCAGGGCTGGGCACTTTCTTGTGGGAGAAGGAGTCGGACGTTTGCCTTTTCGGCAAGAGGCTCTGCCGCGGCCGAGCGCCATGAGATGTTGCCTCTCTGCGAAAGCACAGATCCCCAGTGATGTTGTGCCTGTAGATAGTGCGCCAGGGCACCGTGAAGAGCAGCAACAGCTTTGAGGGCTGGGCCCTTCCTTGTGGGACAAGGAGCCAGACGTTTGCCTTTTCGGCAAGAGGCTCTGTCGCGGCCGAGCGCCATGACATGTTTCGTCTCTGGGAGAGCACAGATCCCCAGTGCTGTTGTTCCTGTAGATAGGGCGCCAAGGGCAGGTGAAGAGCAGCAACAGCTTTCAGGGCTGGGCCCTTCCTTGTGGGAGAAGGAGCCGGACGTTTGCCTTCTCGGCAAGAGGCTTTGCCGCGTCCGAGCGCCATGAGATGTTCCGTGTCGAGCAAAGCACAAATCCCAATTGCTCTTTTGCCTGTAGATAGGCTGCCAGGGCACCGTGAAGAGCAGCAACAGCTTTCAGGTCTGGGCCCTTCCTTGTGGGAGAAAGAGTCGGAAGTTTGCCTTTTCGGCAAGAGGCTCTGCCGCGGCCGAGCGTCATGAAATATTGCTTCTCTGGGAAAGCACAGATCCCCAGTGCTGTTGTGCCTGTAGATAGTGCGCCAGGGCACCGTGAAGAGCAGCAACAGCTATAAGGGCTGGGCCCTTCCTTGTGGGACAAGGAGCCAGACGTTTGCCTTTTCGGCAAGAGGCTCTGCCGCGGCCGAGCGCCATGAGATGTTGCGTCTCTGGGAAAGCACAGATCCCCACTGCTGTTGTGCCTGTAGATAGGGAGTTAAGGGTAGGTGAAGAGCAGCAACAGTTTTCAGGGCTGGGCCCTTCCTTGTGGGACAAGGAGCCGGACGTTTTCCTTTTCGGCAAGAGGCTCTGCCGCGGCCAAGCACCATGAGATGTTGCGTGTCAGGGAAAGCACAGATCCCCAGTGCTGTTGTGCCTGAAGATAGGGCACCAGGGCACCATGAAGAGCAGCAACAGCTTTCAGGGCTGGGCCCTTTCTTGTGGGAGAAGGAGTCGGACGTTTGCCTTTTCGGCAAGAGGCTCTGCCGCGGCCGAGCGCCATGAGATGTTGCCTCTCTGCGAAAGCACAGATCCCCAGTGATGTTGTGCCTGTAGATAGTGCGCCAGGGCACCGTGAAGAGCAGCAACAGCTTTGAGGGCTGGGCCCTTCCTTGTGGGACAAGGAGCCAGACGTTTGCCTTTTCGGCAAGAGGCTCTGTCGCGGCCGAGCGCCATGACATGTTTCGTCTCTGGGAGAGCACAGATCCCCAGTGCTGTTGTGCCTGTAGATAGGGCGCCAAGGGCAGGTGAAGAGCAGCAACAGCTTTCAGGGCTGGGCCCTTCCTTGTGGGAGAAGGAGCCGGACGTTTGCCTTCTCGGCAAGAGGCTTTGCCGCGTCCGAGCGCCATGAGATGTTCCGTGTCAAGCAAAGCACAAATCCCAATTGCTCTTTTGCCTGTAGATAGGCTGCCAGGGCACCGTGAAGAGCAGCAACAGCTTTCAGGTCTGGGCCCTTCCTTGTGGGAGAAAGAGTCGGAAGTTTGCCTTTTCGGGAAGAGGCTCTGCCGCGGCCGAGCGTCATGAAATATTGCTTCTCTGGGAAAGCACAGATCCCCAGTGATGTTGTGCCTGTAGATAGTGCGCCAGGGCACCGTGAAGAGCAGCAACAGCTTTGAGGGCTGGGCCCTACCTTTTGGGAGAAGGAGCCGGGCGTTTGCCTTTTCACCAAGAGGCTCTGCCGCGTCCGAGCGCCATGAGATGTTGCGTCTCTGGGAAAGCACAGATCCCCAGTGCTGTTGTGCCTGTAGACAGGGCGCCAGGGCACCGTGAATAGCAGCAACAGCTTTCAGGTCTGGGCCCTTCCTTGTGGGAGAAAGAGTCGAAGTTTGCCTTTTCGGCAAGAGGCTCTGCCGCGGCCGAGCGCCATGAGATGTTGCGTGTCAGGGAAAGCACAGATCCCCAGAGCTGTTGAGCCTGTAGATAGGGTGCCAAGGCACTGTGAAGAGCAGCAACAGCTTTCAGGGCTGGGCCCTTCCTTGTGGGAGAAGGAGCCGGACGTTTGCCTTTTCGGCAAGAGGCTCTGCCGCGGCCGATCGCCATGAGATGTTGCGATTCTGCGAAAGCACAGATCCCCAGTGCTGTTGTGCCTGTAGATAGGGTGCCACGGCACCGTGAAGAGCGGCAACAGCTTTGAGGGCTGGGCCCTTCCTTGTAGGAGAAGGAGCCGGACGTTTGCCTTTTCGGCAAGAGGCTCTGCCACAGCCAAACGCCATGAGATGTTGCGTCTCTGGGAAAGCATAGGTCCCCAGTGCTGTTGTTCCTGTAGATAGGGAGCTGAGGCACCGTGAAGAGCAGCAACAGCTTTGAGGGCTGGGCCCTTCCTTGTGGGAGAAGGAGCCGGACGTTTGCCTTTTCGGCAAGAGGCTCTGCCACAGCCAAACGCCATGAGATGTTGCGTCTCTGGGAAAGCATAGGTCCCCAGTGCTGTTGTTCCTGTAGATAGGGAGCTGAGGCACCGTGAAGAGCAGCAACAGCTTTGAGGGCTGGGCCCTTCCTTGTGGGAGAAGGAGCCGGACGTTTGCCTTCTCGGCAAGAGGCTCTGCCACAGCCGAGCGCCATGAGATGTTGCGCCTCTGGGAAAGCACAGATCCCCAGTGCTGTTGTGCCTGTAGATAGGGCGCCAGGGCACCGTGAAGAGCAGCAACAGCTTTCAGGGCTGGGCCCTTCCCTGTTGGAGAAGGAGCCGGACGTTTGGCTTTTCGGCAAGAGGCTCTGCCGCGGCAGAGCGTCATGAAATATTGCTTCTCTGGGAAAGCACAGATCCCCAGTGATGTTGTGCCTGTAGATAGTGCGCCAGGGCACCGTGAAGAGCAGCAACAGCTTTCAGGGCTGGGCCCTTCCTTGTGGGACAAGGAGCCAGACGTTTGCCTTTTCGGCAAGAGGCTCTGTCGCGGCCGAGCGCCATGACATGTTTCGTCTCTGGGAGAGCACAGATCCCCAGTGCTGTTGTGCCTGTAGATAGGGCGCCAAGGGCAGGTGAAGAGCAGCAACAGATTTCAGGGCTGGGCCCTTCCTTGTGGGAGAAGGAGCCGGACGTTTGCCTTCTCGGCAAGAGGCTTTGCCGCGTCCGAGCGCCATGAGATGTTCCGTGTCGAGCAAAGCACAAATCCCAATTGCTCTTTTGCCTGTAGATAGGCTGCCAGGGCACCGTGAAGAGCAGCAACAGCTTTCAGGTCTGGGCCCTTCCTTGTGGGAGAAAGAGTCGGAAGTTTGCCTTTTCGGCAAGAGGCTCTGCCGCGGCCGAGCGTCATGAAATATTGCTTCTCTGGGAAAGCACAGATCCCCAGTGCTGTTGTGCCTGTAGATAGTGCGCCAGGGCACCGTGAAGAGCAGCAACAGCTATAAGGGCTGGGCCCTTCCTTGTGGGACAAGGAGCCAGACGTTTGCCTTTTCGGCAAGAGGCTCTGCCGCGGCCGAGCGCCATGAGATGTTGCGTCTCTGGGAAAGCACAGATCCCCACTGCTGTTGTGCCTGTAGATAGGGCGTTAAGGGTAGGTGAAGAGCAGCAACAGCTTTGAGGGCTGGGCCCTTCCTTGTGGGACAAGGAGCCAGACGTTTGCCTTTTCGGCAAGAGGCTCTGTCGCGGCCGAGCGCCATGACATGTTTCGTCTCTGGGAGAGCACAGATCCCCAGTGCTGTTGTGCCTGTAGATAGGGCGCCAAGGGCAGGTGAAGAGCAGCAACAGCTTTGAGGGCTGGGCCCTTCCTTGTGGGAGAAGGAGCCGGACGTTTGCCTTCTCGGCAAGAGGCTTTGCCACGTCCGAGCGCCATGAGATGTTCCGTGTCGAGCAAAGCACATATCCCAATTGCTCTTTTGCCTGTAGATAGGCTGCCAGGGCACCGTGAATAGCAGCAACACCTTTCAGGTCTGGGCCCTTCCTTGTGGGAGAAAGAGTCGGAAGTTTGCCTTTTCGGCAAGAGGCTCTGCCGCGGCCGAGCGCCATGAGATGTTGCGTGTCAGGGAAAGCACAGATCCCCAGAGCTGTTGAGCCTGTAGATAGGGTGCCAAGGCACTGTGAAGAGCAGCAACAGCTTTCAGGGCTGGGCCCTTCCTTGTGGGAGAAGGAGCCGGACGTTTGCCTTTTCGGCAAGAGGCTCTGCCGCGGCCGATCGCCATGAGATGTTGCGATTCTGCGAAAGCACAGATCCCCAGTGCTGTTGTGCCTGTAGATAGGGTGCCACGGCACCGTGAAGAGCGGCAACAGCTTTGAGGGCTGGGCCCTTCCTTGTAGGAGAAGGAGCTGGACGTTTGCCTTTTCGGCAAGAGGCTCTGCCACAGCCAAACGCCATGAGATGTTGCGTCTCTGGGAAAGCATAGGTCCCCAGTGCTGTTGTTCCTGTAGATAGGGAGCTGAGGCACCGTGAAGAGCAGCAACAGCTTTGAGGGCTGGGCCCTTCCTTGTGGGAGAAGGAGCCGGACGTTTGCCTTTTCGGCAAGAGGCTCTGCCACAGCCAAACGCCATGAGATGTTGCGTCTCTGGGAAAGCATAGGTCCCCAGTGCTGTTGTTCCTGTAGATAGGGAGCTGAGGCACCGTGAAGAGCAGCAACAGCTTTGAGGGCTGGGCCCTTCCTTGTGGGAGAAGGAGCCGGACGTTTGCCTTCTCGGCAATAGGCTCTGCCACAGCCGAGCGCCATGAGATGTTGCGCCTCTGGGAAAGCACAGATCCCCAGTGCTGTTGTGCCTGTAGATAGTGCGCCAGGGCACCGTGAAGAGCAGCAACAGCTTTGAGGGCTGGGCCCTTCCTTGTGGGAGAAGGAGCCGGACGTTTGCCTTCTCGGCAAGAGGCTCTGCCGCGGCCGAGCGCCATGAGATGTTGCGTCTCTGCGAAAGCACAGATCCCCAGTGATGTTGTGCCTGTAGATAGTGCGCCAGGGCACCGTGAAGAGCAGCAACAGCTTTGAGGGCTGGGCCCTACCTTGTGGGAGAAGGAGCCGGGCGTTTGCCTTTTCACCAAGAGGCTCTGCCGCGGCCGAGCGCCATGAGATGTTGCGTCTCTGGGAAAGCATAGGTCCCCAGTGCTGTTGTGCCTGTAGATAGGGCGCCAAGGGCAGGTGAAGAGCAGCAACAGCTTTCAGGGCTGGGCCCTTCCTTGTGGGAGAAGGAGCCGGACGTTTGCCTTCTCGGCAAGAGGCTTTGCCGCGTCCGAGCGCCATGAGATGTTCCGTGTCGAGCAAAGCACAAATCCCAATTGCTATTTTGCCTGTAGATAGGCTGCCAGGGCACCGTGAAGAGCAGCAACAGCTTTCAGGTCTGGGCCCTTCCTTGTGGGAGAAAGAGTCGGAAGTTTGCCTTTTCGGCAAGAGGCTCTGCCGCGGCCGAGCGTCATGAAATATTGCTTCTCTGGGAAAGCACAGATCCCCAGTGCTGTTGTGCCTGTAGATAGTGCGCCAGGGCACCGTGAAGAGCAGCAACAGCTATAAGGGCTGGGCCCTTCCTTGTGGGACAAGGAGCCAGACGTTTGCCTTTTCGGCAAGAGGCTCTGCCGCGGCCGAGCGCCATGAGATGTTGCGTCTCTGGGAAAGCACAGATCCCCACTGCTGTTGTGCCTGTAGATAGGGCGTTAAGGGTAGGTGAAGAGCAGCAACAGTTTTCAGGGCTGGGCCCTTCCTTGTGGGACAAGGAGCCGGACGTTTGCCTTTTCGGCAAGAGGCTCTGCCGCGGCCAAGCACCATGAGATGTTGCGTGTCAGGGAAAGCACAGATCCCCAGTGCTGTTGTGCCTGAAGATAGGGCACCAGGGCACCATGAAGAGCAGCAACAGCTTTCAGGGCTGGGCCCTTTCTTGTGGGAGAAGGAGTCGGACGTTTGCCTTTTCGGCAAGAGGCTCTGCCGCGGCCGAGCGCCATGAGATGTTGCCTCTCTGCGAAAGCACAGATCCCCAGTGATGTTGTGCCTGTAGATAGTGCGCCAGGGCACCGTGAAGAGCAGCAACAGCTTTGAGGGCTGGGCCCTTCCTTGTGGGACAAGGAGCCAGACGTTTGCCTTTTCGGCAAGAGGCTCTGTCGCGGCCGAGCGCCATGACATGTTTCGTCTCTGGGAGAGCACAGATCCCCAGTGCTGTTGTGCCTGTAGATAGGGCGCCAAGGGCAGGTGAAGAGCAGCAACAGCTTTCAGGGCTGGGCCCTTCCTTGTGGGAGAAGGAGCCGGACGTTTGCCTTCTCGGCAAGAGGCTTTGCCGCGTCCGAGCGCCATGAGATGTTCCGTGTCAAGCAAAGCACAAATCCCAATTGCTCTTTTGCCTGTAGATAGGCTGCCAGGGCACCGTGAAGAGCAGCAACAGCTTTCAGGTCTGGGCCCTTCCTTGTGGGAGAAAGAGTCGGAAGTTTGCCTTTTCGGCAAGAGGCTCTGCCGCGGCCGAGCGTCATGAAATATTGCTTCTCTGGGAAAGCACAGATCCCCAGTGATGTTGTGCCTGTAGATAGTGCGCCAGGGCACCGTGAAGAGCAGCAACAGCTTTGAGGGCTGGGCCCTACCTTGTGGGACAAGGAGCCGGGCGTTTGCCTTTTCACCAAGAGGCTCTGCCGCGTCCGAGCGCCATGAGATGTTGCGTCTCTGGGAAAGCACAGATCCCCAGTGCTGTTGTGCCTGTAGACAGGGCGCCAGGGCACCGTGAATAGCAGCAACAGCTTTCAGGTCTGGGCCCTTCCTTGTGGGAGAAAGAGTCGAAGTTTGCCTTTTCGGCAAGAGGCTCTGCCGCGGCCGAGCGCCATGAGATGTTGCGTGTCAGGGAAAGCACAGATCCCCAGAGCTGTTGAGCTGTAGATAGGGTGCCAAGGCACTGTGAAGAGCAGCAACAGCTTTCAGGGCTGGGCCCTTCCTTGTGGGAGAAGGAGCCGGACGTTTGCCTTTTCGGCAAGAGGCTCTGCCGCGGCCGATCGCCATGAGATGTTGGGTCTCTGGGAAAGCACAGATCCCCAGTGCTGTTGTGCCTGTAGATAGGGTGCCACGGCACCGTGAAGAGCGGCAACAGCTTTGAGGGCTGGGCCCTTCCTTGTAGGAGAAGGAGCCGGACGTTTGCCTTTTCGGCAAGAGGCTCTGCCACAGCCAAACGCCATGAGATGTTGCGTCTCTGGGAAAGCATAGGTCCCCAGTTCTGTTGTTCCTGTAGATAGGGAGCTGAGGCACCGTGAAGAGCAGCAACAGCTTTGAGGGCTGGGCCCTTCCTTGTGGGAGAAGGAGCCGGACGTTTGCCTTTTCGGCAAGAGGCTCTGCCACAGCCAAACGCCATGAGATGTTGCGTCTCTGGGAAAGCATAGGTCCCCAGTGCTGTTGTTCCTGTAGATAGGGAGCTGAGGCACCGTGAAGAGCAGCAACAGCTTTGAGGGCTGGGCCCTTCCTTGTGGGAGAAGGAGCCGGACGTTTGCCTTCTCGGCAAGAGGCTCTGCCACAGCCGAGCGCCATGAGATGTTGCGCCTCTGGGAAAGCACAGATCCCCAGTGCTGTTGTGCCTGTAGATAGGGCGCCAGGGCACCGTGAAGAGCAGCAACAGCTTTCAGGGCTGGGCCCTTCCCTGTTGGAGAAAGGAGCCGGACGTTTGGCTTTTCGGCAAGAGGCTCTGCCGCGGCAGAGCGTCATGAAATATTGCTTCTCTGGGAAAGCACAGATCCCCAGTGATGTTGTGCCTGTAGATAGTGCGCCAGGGCACCGTGAAGAGCAGCAACAGCTTTGAGGGCTGGGCCCTTCCTTGTGGGACAAGGAGCCAGACGTTTGCCTTTTCGGCAAGAGGCTCTGTCGCGGCCGAGCGCCATGACATGTTTCGTCTCTGGGAGAGCACAGATCCCCAGTGCTGTTGTGCCTGTAGATAGGGCGCCAAGGGCAGGTGAAGAGCAGCAACAGATTTCAGGGCTGGGCCCTTCCTTGTGGGAGAAGGAGCCGGACGTTTGCCTTCTCGGCAAGAGGCTTTGCCGCGTCCGAGCGCCATGAGATGTTCCGTGTCGAGCAAAGCACAAATCCCAATTGCTCTTTTGCCTGTAGATAGGCTGCCAGGGCACCGTGAAGAGCAGCAACAGCTTTCAGGTCTGGGCCCTTCCTTGTGGGAGAAAGAGTCGGAAGTTTGCCTTTTCGGCAAGAGGCTCTGCCGCGGCCGAGCGTCATGAAATATTGCTTCTCTGGGAAAGCACAGATCCCCACTGCTGTTGTGCCTGTAGATAGTGCGCCAGGGCACCGTGAAGAGCAGCAACAGCTATAAGGGCTGGGCCCTTCCTTGTGGGACAAGGAGCCAGACGTTTGCCTTTTCGGCAAGAGGCTCTGCCGCGGCCGAGCGCCATGAGATGTTGCGTCTCTGGGAAAGCACAGATCCCCACTGCTGTTGTGCCTGTAGATAGGGCGTTAAGGGTAGGTGAAGAGCAGCAACAGCTTTGAGGGCTGGGCCCTTCCTTGTGGGACAAGGAGCCAGACGTTTGCCTTTTCGGCAAGAGGCTCTGTCGCGGCCGAGCGCCATGACATGTTTCGTCTCTGGGAGAGCACAGATCCCCAGTGCTGTTGTGCCTGTAGATAGGGCGCCAAGGGCAGGTGAAGAGCAGCAACAGCTTTGAGGGCTGGGCCCTTCCTTGTGGGAGAAGGAGCCGGACATTTGCCTTCTCGGCAAGAGGCTTTGCCGCGTCCGAGCGCCATGAGATGTTCCGTGTCGAGCAAAGCACATATCCCAATTGCTCTTTTGCCTGTAGATAGGCTGCCAGGGCACCGTGAATAGCAGCAACAGCTTTCAGGTCTGGGCCCTTCCTTGTGGGAGAAAGAGTCGGAAGTTTGCCTTTTCGGCAAGAGGCTCTGCCGCGGCCGAGCGCCATGAGATGTTGCGTGTCAGGGAAAGCACAGATCCCCAGAGCTGTTGAGCCTGTAGATAGGGTGCCAAGGCACTGTGAAGAGCAGCAACAGCTTTCAGGGCTGGGCCCTTCCTTGTGGGAGAAGGAGCCGGACGTTTGCCTTTTCGGCAAGAGGCTCTGCCGCGGCCGATCGCCATGAGATGTTGCGATTCTGCGAAAGCACAGATCCCCAGTGCTGTTGTGCCTGTAGATAGGGTGCCACGGCACCGTGAAGAGCGGCAACAGCTTTGAGGGCTGGGCCCTTCCTTGTAGGAGAAGGAGCTGGACGTTTGCCTTTTCGGCAAGAGGCTCTGCCACAGCCAAACGCCATGAGATGTTGCGTCTCTGGGAAAGCATAGGTCCCCAGTGCTGTTGTTCCTGTAGATAGGGAGCTGAGGCACCGTGAAGAGCAGCAACAGCTTTGAGGGCTGGGCCCTTCCTTGTGGGAGAAGGAGCCGGACGTTTGCCTTTTCGGCAAGAGGCTCTGCCACAGCCAAACGCCATGAGATGTTGCGTCTCTGGGAAAGCATAGGTCCCCAGTGCTGTTGTTCCTGTAGATAGGGAGCTGAGGCACCGTGAAGAGCAGCAACAGCTTTGAGGGCTGGGCCCTTCCTTGTGGGAGAAGGAGCCGGACGTTTGCCTTCTCGGCAATAGGCTCTGCCACAGCCGAGCGCCATGAGATGTTGCGCCTCTGGGAAAGCACAGATCCCCAGTGCTGTTGTGCCTGTAGATAGTGCGCCAGGGCACCGTGAAGAGCAGCAACAGCTTTGAGGGCTGGGCCCTTCCTTGTGGGAGAAGGAGCCGGACGTTTGCCTTCTCGGCAAGAGGCTCTGCCGCGGCCGAGCGCCATGAGATGTTGCGTCTCTGCGAAAGCACAGATCCCCAGTGATGTTGTGCCTGTAGATAGTGCGCCAGGGCACCGTGAAGAGCAGCAACAGCTTTGAGGGCTGGGCCCTACCTTGTGGGAGAAGGAGCCGGGCGTTTGCCTTTTCACCAAGAGGCTCTGCCGCGGCCGAGCGCCATGAGATGTTGCGTCTCTGGGAAAGCATAGGTCCCCAGTGCTGTTGTGCCTGTAGATAGGGCGCCAAGGGCAGGTGAAGAGCAGCAACAGCTTTCAGGGCTGGGCCCTTCCTTGTGGGAGAAGGAGCCGGACGTTTGCCTTCTCGGCAAGAGGCTTTGCCGCGTCCGAGCGCCATGAGATGTTCCGTGTCGAGCAAAGCACAAATCCCAATTGCTATTTTGCCTGTAGATAGGCTGCCAGGGCACCGTGAAGAGCAGCAACAGCTTTCAGGTCTGGGCCCTTCCTTGTGGGAGAAAGAGTCGGAAGTTTGCCTTTTCGGCAAGAGGCTCTGCCGCGGCCGAGCGTCATGAAATATTGCTTCTCTGGGAAAGCACAGATCCCCAGTGCTGTTGTGCCTGTAGATAGTGCGCCAGGGCACCGTGAAGAGCAGCAACAGCTATAAGGGCTGGGCCCTTCCTTGTGGGACAAGGAGCCAGACGTTTGCCTTTTCGGCAAGAGGCTCTGCCGCGGCCCGAGCGCCATGAGATGTTGCGTCTCTGGGAAAGCACAGATCCCCACTGCTGTTGTGCCTGTAGATAGGGCGTTAAGGGTAGGTGAAGAGCAGCAACAGTTTTCAGGGCTGGGCCCTTCCTTGTGGGACAAGGAGCCGGACGTTTGCCTTTTCGGCAAGAGGCTCTGCCGCGGCCAAGCACCCATGAGATGTTGCGTGTCAGGGAAGCACAGATCCCCAGTGCTGTTGTGCCTGAAGATAGGGCACCAGGGCACCATGAAGAGCAGCAACAGCTTTCAGGGCTGGGCCCTTTCTTGTGGGAGAAGGAGTCGAGACGTTTGCCTTTTCGGCAAGAGGCTCTGCCGCGGCCGAGCGCCATGAGATGTTGCCTCTCTGCGAAAGCACAGATCCCCAGTGATGTTGTGCCTGTAGATAGTGCGCCAGGGCACCGTGAAGAGCAGCAACAGCTTTGAGGGCTGGGCCCTTCCTTGTGGGACAAGGAGCCAGACGTTTGCCTTTTCGGCAAGAGGCTCTGTCGCGGCCGAGCGCCATGACATGTTTCGTCTCTGGGAGAGCACAGATCCCCAGTGCTGTTGTGCCTGTAGATAGGGCGCCAAGGGCAGGTGAAGAGCAGCAACAGCTTTCAGGGCTGGGCCCTTCCTTGTGGGAGAAGGAGCCGGACGTTTGCCTTCTCGGCAAGAGGCTTTGCCGCGTCCGAGCGCCATGAGATGTTCCGTGTCAAGCAAAGCACAAATCCCAATTGCTCTTTTGCCTGTAGATAGGCTGCCAGGGCACCGTGAAGAGCAGCAACAGCTTTCAGGTCTGGGCCCTTCCTTGTGGGAGAAAGAGTCGGAAGTTTGCCTTTTCGGCAAGAGGCTCTGCCGCGGCCGAGCGTCATGAAATATTGCTTCTCTGGGAAAGCACAGATCCCCAGTGATGTTGTGCCTGTAGATAGTGCGCCAGGGCACCGTGAAGAGCAGCAACAGCTTTGAGGGCTGGGCCCTACCTTGTGGGACAAGGAGCCGGGCGTTTGCCTTTTCACCAAGAGGCTCTGCCGCGTCCGAGCGCCATGAGATGTTGCGTCTCTGGGAAAGCACAGATCCCCAGTGCTGTTGTGCCTGTAGACAGGGCGCCAGGGCACCGTGAATAGCAGCAACAGCTTTCAGGTCTGGGCCCTTCCTTGTGGGAGAAAGAGTCGAAGTTTGCCTTTTCGGCAAGAGGCTCTGCCGCGGCCGAGCGCCATGAGATGTTGCGTGTCAGGGAAAGCACAGATCCCCAGAGCTGTTGAGCCTGTAGATAGGGTGCCAAGGCACTGTGAAGAGCAGCAACAGCTTTCAGGGCTGGGCCCTTCCTTGTGGGAGAAGGAGCCGGACGTTTGCCTTTTCGGCAAGAGGCTCTGCCGCGGCCGATCGCCATGAGATGTTGGGTCTCTGGGAAAGCACAGATCCCCAGTGCTGTTGTGCCTGTAGATAGGGTGCCACGGCACCGTGAAGAGCGGCAACAGCTTTGAGGGCTGGGCCCTTCCTTGTAGGAGAAGGAGCCGGACGTTTGCCTTTTCGGCAAGAGGCTCTGCCACAGCCAAACGCCATGAGATGTTGCGTCTCTGGGAAAGCATAGGTCCCCAGTTCTGTTGTTCCTGTAGATAGGGAGCTGAGGCACCGTGAAGAGCAGCAACAGCTTTGAGGGCTGGGCCCTTCCTTGTGGGAGAAGGAGCCGGACGTTTGCCTTTTCGGCAAGAGGCTCTGCCACAGCCAAACGCCATGAGATGTTGCGTCTCTGGGAAAGCATAGGTCCCCAGTGCTGTTGTTCCTGTAGATAGGGAGCTGAGGCACCGTGAAGAGCAGCAACAGCTTTGAGGGCTGGGCCCTTCCTTGTGGGAGAAGGAGCCGGACGTTTGCCTTCTCGGCAAGAGGCTCTGCCACAGCCGAGCGCCATGAGATGTTGCGCCTCTGGGAAAGCACAGATCCCCAGTGCTGTTGTGCCTGTAGATAGGGCGCCAGGGCACCGTGAAGAGCAGCAACAGCTTTCAGGGCTGGGCCCTTCCCTGTTGGAGAAGGAGCCGGACGTTTGGCTTTTCGGCAAGAGGCTCTGCCGCGGCAGAGCGTCATGAAATATTGCTTCTCTGGGAAAGCACAGATCCCCAGTGATGTTGTGCCTGTAGATAGTGCGCCAGGGCACCGTGAAGAGCAGCAACAGCTTTGAGGGCTGGGCCCTTCCTTGTGGGACAAGGAGCCAGACGTTTGCCTTTTCGGCAAGAGGCTCTGTCGCGGCCGAGCGCCATGACATGTTTCGTCTCTGGGAGAGCACAGATCCCCAGTGCTGTTGTGCCTGTAGATAGGGCGCCAAGGGCAGGTGAAGAGCAGCAACAGATTTCAGGGCTGGGCCCTTCCTTGTGGGAGAAGGAGCCGGATGTTTGCCTTCTCGGCAAGAGGCTTTGCCGCGTCCGAGCGCCATGAGATGTTCCGTGTCGAGCAAAGCACAAATCCCAATTGCTCTTTTGCCTGTAGATAGGCTGCCAGGGCACCGTGAAGAGCAGCAACAGCTTTCAGGTCTGGGCCCTTCCTTGTGGGAGAAAGAGTCGGAAGTTTGCCTTTTCGGCAAGAGGCTCTGCCGCGGCCGAGCGTCATGAAATATTGCTTCTCTGGGAAAGCACAGATCCCCAGTGCTGTTGTGCCTGTAGATAGTGCGCCAGGGCACCGTGAAGAGCAGCAACAGCTATAAGGGCTGGGCCCTTCCTTGTGGGACAAGGAGCCAGACGTTTGCCTTTTCGGCAAGAGGCTCTGCCGCGGCCGAGCGCCATGAGATGTTGCGTCTCTGGGAAAGCACAGATCCCCACTGCTGTTGTGCCTGTAGATAGGGCGTTAAGGGTAGGTGAAGAGCAGCAACAGCTTTGAGGGCTGGGCCCTTCCTTGTGGGACAAGGAGCCAGACGTTTGCCTTTTCGGCAAGAGGCTCTGTCGCGGCCGAGCGCCATGACATGTTTCGTCTCTGGGAGAGCACAGATCCCCAGTGCTGTTGTGCCTGTAGATAGGGCGCCAAGGGCAGGTGAAGAGCAGCAACAGCTTTGAGGGCTGGGCCCTTCCTTGTGGGAGAAGGAGCCGGACATTTGCCTTCTCGGCAAGAGGCTTTGCCGCGTCCGAGCGCCATGAGATGTTCCGTGTCGAGCAAAGCACATATCCCAATTGCTCTTTTGCCTGTAGATAGGCTGCCAGGGCACCGTGAATAGCAGCAACAGCTTTCAGGTCTGGGCCCTTCCTTGTGGGAGAAAGAGTCGGAAGTTTGCCTTTTCGGCAAGAGGCTCTGCCGCGGCCGAGCGCCATGAGATGTTGCGTGTCAGGGAAAGCA